>NW_027428170.1:2500-12308 GCF_043250625.1 Sebastes fasciatus | reverse complement strand
CAGCAGAACGCAGCAGAACGAACAGAACGCAACAGAACGCAGCAGAACAAAGCAGAACACAGCAGAACACAGCAGAACGAGCAGAACGCTGCAGAACGAACGGAACGAGCAGAACGCAGCAGAACGCAGCAGAATGCAGCAGAACAAGCAGAACGAGCAGAACGCAGCAGAACGAGCAGAACGCAGCAGAACGCAGCAGAACGAACAAAACGCAGCAGAACGAGCAGAACGCAGCAGAACGAGCAGAACGCAGCAGAACGAGCAGAACGCAGCAGAACGAACAGAACCCAGCAGAACGAGCAGAACGCAGCAGAACGAGCAGAACGCAGCAGAACGAACAGAATGAGCAGAACGCAGCAGAACGAACAGAACGCAGCAGAACGAACAGAACGCAGCAGAACGAACAGAACGCAGCAGAACGAGCAGAACGCAGCAGAACGAACAGAACCCAGCAGAACGAGCAGAACGCAGCAGAACGAGCAGAACGCAGCAGAACGAACAGAATGAGCAGAACGCAGCAGAACGAACAGAACGCAGCAGAACGAACAAAACGCAGCAGAACGAGCAGAACCCAGCAGAACGAGCAGAACGCAGCAGAACGAGCAGAACGCAGCAGAACGAACAGAATGAGCAGAACGCAGCAGAACGAACAGAACGCAGCAGAACGAACAGAACGCAGCAGAACGAGCAGAACGCAGCAGAACGAACAGAACGCAGCAGAACGAACAGAACGCAGCAGAACGAACAGAACGCAGCAGAACGCAGCAGAACGAGCAGAACGCAGCAGAACGCAGCAGAACGAGCAGAACGCAGCAGAACGAGCAGAACGAGCAGAACGCAGCAGAACGAGCAGAACGCAGCAGAACGAACAGAACGCAGCAGAACGCAGCAGAACGAGCAGAACGCAGCAGAACGAGCAGAACGCAGCAGAACGCAGCAGAACGCAGCAGAACGAGCAGAACGCAGCAGAACGCAGCAGAACGCAGCAGAACGAGCAGAACGCAGCAGAACGACCAGAACGCAGCAGAACGCAGCAGAACGCAGCAGAACGAGCAGAACGAGCAGAATGAACAGAACGAGCAGAACGAGCAGAACGCAGCAGAACGCAGCAGAACGAGCAGAACGCAGCAGAACGCAGCAGAACGCAGCAGAACGAGCAGAACGCAGCAGAACGAGCAGAATGAACAGAACGAGCAGAACGCAGCAGAACGCAGCAGAACGCAGCAGAACGAGCAGAACGCAGCAGAACGAGCAGAATGAACAGAACGAGCAGAACGAGCAGAACGAGCAGAACGCAGCAGAACGCAGCAGAACGAGCAGAACGCAGCAGAACGCAGCAGAACGCAGCAGAACGAGCAGAACGCAGCAGAACGCAGCAGAACGAACAGAACGCAGCAGAACGAGCAGAACGCAGCAGAACGAGCAGAACCCAGCAGAACGAGCAGAACGCAGCAGAACGAGCAGAACGCAGCAGAACGAACAGAACGCAGCAGAACGCAGCAGAACGCAGCAGAACGCAGCAGAACGAACAGAACGAGCAGAATGAACAGAACGAGCAGAACGCAGCAGAACAAGCTGAACGAGCAGAACGCAGCAGAACGAACAGAATGAACAGAGATTATACTGCACTATAACAGAGATTATTATTTTAATTATACAAACAGATGATGACAGCCATAACTCCGATTAATTAATGGTGAATATCTGAAATATTCCTCCCAGATATCAGCTAGAAAGATATTATACAGTATATATATAGATATATGTATATATATAGATATATGTATATATATAGATATAGATATATATATAGATGTGTATTTACCCAGCAGCAGAGCCTCCCTCTCTGAGGCCACCGCTCCTCTCATGATGACATCACTCCTCCTCTCTCTGCTGACGTACGGCGAAGGAACACACCCGTTCACCACCTGGGAAACACACACACACACACACACACACACACACCACACACACACACACACACAGGTTACACACATAACAACACACCAGCTAATACACCAGAACACACTGAGGATGTAGAACAGCGGTGGAAAATAAACCAGTATGTAATCTTGTGTCATCAGGAGTCTCGGAGTCCGGTATCGGGACCAGCAGAGGGAGTCCGGTATCGGGACCAGCAGAGGGAGTCCGGTATCGGGACCAGCAGAGGGAGTCCGGTATCGGTACTGTAACTGTACTTCTACTGCTGATACTTTAATACTAGTGTTGTTAACGGAGCTCTGAGTACATTGTGTACATTGTGTACACACCAACAGGCTCTTAGAGTGCTGCTGAATGAAGCCCGGCAGCATCAGAGACGTTCAGTAACAGGTTTATATAACGGAGGGTTTCCAGTTCAGCAGGTTGGAGGTTAGAAGTTCATCTCCATGATGTGTGTGATGTTTCAGGTCAGTGAACCTCTCTCTGTGTTGTTCTGTATCTAGATGAGCTTCTACTGTCTCTGCAGTACTTTATAAATATAAATATCCCCATAAAGAGGAGTGGTTGTTGAACATACAGACGTGAGCCGACTACAAACTGCAGCCCAACAGGCAACAACAGCTGTCAGTGTGTCAGTGTGCTGACTTGACTATGACTTGCCCCAAACTGCATGTGATGATCATAAAGTGGGCATGTCTGTAAAGGGGAGACTCGTGGATACCCACAGAACCCATTTACATTCACTGATCTGGAGGTCAGAGGTCAAGGGACCCCTTTGAAAATGGACATGACAGTTTATCCTCTCCAACATTTAGTGTAAGTTTGGAGCGTTATTTAACCTCCTTCATGACCAGCTAGTCTGACATGGTTGGTACCGATGGATTCATCAGGTTCTATAGTTTACTATGATACCAGTAGTAGCAGTAGTAGTAATAGTACTACTACTACTAGTAGTACTAGTAGTAGTAGTAGTAGTAGTAGTAGTGATACCTAATGTCAGAGCTGCTCTGGTGTGTTCTTACCGTTTCCTGCAGCTCTCCGTTGGTTCCCTCCACAGTCTCACCGTTACTGCCGAGCAGCTGCAGACAGACAGATATATATATATATATATACAGTATATATATATATATATATATAAGAGAGATAACAGGACATGTGGTCGGTCGCTGTGAGAGAACAAAGCTTCAGCAGCAGCAGAGGAGCGCTTGTTTTCTCTGCTGTTGTTTTATAGATGGATCAGTTAGAGGAGTCAATAACACGCTGCAGAGTCTCTGTTACACCTGGAACCCCCCAACACCTGGAGCAGCACCGAGCTCATCCATGATGGACGACCACATCACACACCTGCATCATGCATGAAGACCACTGAACCTGGAGGACTGAACCTGGAGGACTGAACCTGGAGGACTGAACCTGGAGGACTGAACCTGGAGGACTGAACCTGAACCTGGAGAACAGAACCTGGAGGACAGAACCTGGTGGACTGAACCTGGTGGACTGAACCTGAACCTGGAGAACAGAACCTGGAGGACAGAACCTGGAGGACTGAACCTGGAGGACTGAACCTGGAGGACTGAACCTGGTGGACTGAACCTGGTGGACCGGTTCTTTAGTCTGAACGTCTGACTGTCCAAACACTCGTCTCCTCCGTCTCCTCCGTGTCCTCCGTGTCCTCCGTGTCCTCCGTCTCCAGCCTGAAGCATCCATCCTGACGGAGGCTACAACCAGCTGACAGCTGCTACGACTCTACGAGGCTCCACAGGCTGATGTACAGTCATCATCAACACTCAGTCATCACGGAGGCTGACAGCCGTCTGCTGATTAACACAACGACAGTCACGGAGAGACGGAGAGACGGAGAGACAATACCACCTACAACCAGCTGCTTCAACGCAACGCTGCTTTAACCCTCTGAGACCCGACCCACTTCAGCCTGACCTCTGACCTCAGGAGACTGTCTGTGAAGGTGTGACGCTTTTTGTTCAAAAAAATATCCCAAAAATGTTGGGGAAAAAAATCCCCCAAAAAAAAGTCTGAATAATTTCAGCAAAACTAAAATGTCTGCAACCGTTACTTCTACCTCTGGACAGATGTTTACTCGTCCATGTCTGGGGTTAATCCAGATGTTCTTCCTGCTTGCTCTCTATGGTAATCTGAGTCTATTGATTCTTTCCTCTGCAGCATTCAGCTCTTCTTCACATGATGAAACACATGCAGGGGTTCAATCAAATATTACTCTGGCTTGTTATTGTGGTTTGACGTAATGGATCCATCGATGCCTCCTGCAGGGCATGGGGGGGGGACATGATTTATTTAGTGCTGTAACACATCTGATTAGAGCTACTAAATGTTTGTTTAGCTCAAGTTTGGAGCGTTATTTAAGTTGTGTTAAAGAAATTAGTGGCGTTAAAACAAATTTGCGTTAACGAGTTATTATCACGTTAACTTTGACGGCTCTAATGTTTCAGTAACTAAAGCTGGTCCACACTATATTTATACTCTCTCAGGTCGAACCACTCTCACCTCTCAGCAGGAGAACACACAACAACATCCTGGCAGGTCTGTTGTTGCCATAGCAGCACCGCCGTCCTTCCAACCCCCTTCATCCCTCCATCACTGCGTGTGTGTGTGTGTGTGTGTGTGTTTTAGTCACAGATTAGAAAACACACTTTAAAAGAGAGTGAGGCCTCAGTCGCCGCTGATGTCGCTGCATCGCGTCACATTCCCTCAGATGGTAGGAAATGTAGCCTCTGTTAGCGTCGGATGTTAGCGTTGCCTCATCAGAGAGGCCACGCCCAACATGCCCACGAAGCTACATTTGGTACCATCTGAGGGAATGTGACGCGATGCAGCGACATCAGATGCACTAATGGGTTTTTTTTCGGGGGGGTTTTGGGATCCTTTTGGGACTGTTGGTGTTTGGGAACAACAACGGGCCGTCTTCTCCTCGTGCAGAGTTGGAGGTAGAAGCTAATGTCACAGTGCAGTTATGTTTTCATAAATGTGATTATTTGTCAGAAGAAGAACTTGATGTTTGTGGGTTAAACCCCGCGGACCAATCAGAGCGAACCCACCTGGTCTCTGAGGGTGAGCACCCCCCCCTCCAGGTAGCGGTGCTCCTCTCTGGCCTCCTCCAGCTCGGCTTCTTTACTGCTCAGCTTCTCCTGCAGACTCAGCAGTTGCTGCAACACAAACATTCATCTTTAGAAACAGACTTTAAACCAAGCCTCCGTTGTCACAGTACCTCTAGATCTAGTTTCTGTTGTAGACGTCACAGTACCTCTAGATCTAGTTTCTGTGACCCCCCAACCTGACAGTTCAAACTGCTCCTATGATGACGGTGCAGATGGAAGCTTATTATTTAAATAAACTAATATTCATCATGTATGTATTTGTTTCCTTTCTGAGCTGTAATTTCATCATAAAGGAACTACGGTATTAGTTTCAGTACAGCTCGTCTGCAGAGAGAAACAGGAAACATCAGCAGGTGACAAACGAGAAGCGACAGTCGTTGTGGTGTTCGCTCAGAAACCAACGCATTAACAACCAGCCAGCAGTGTGTGTGTGTGTGTGTGTGTGTGTGTGTGTGTCCTGTTCTATCAGCGCTGTCACTTTAGATCGAGAACGACAGGAAGTCGAGTCACATCAGGCTAACTCGTGTCAAACGAGCTCGGAGCTCTAACAAAGCTCTGTGCTGCTTTATGAAATCAGTGGAGTGAAGGATTGTGGGAGAACTCCGAGTCAGCAGAGAGAGACACTGCTTTACTAAAGTTAACTTTCACTACAGTCACATGATCTCAGCAGCCTATCATGTCACTTCTCTCACCTCTACGCTGATTTACTGTGATCATAATCTCAATCCAACAAAAACACAAGATGGTGAAGTAACATCTCTGAGAACCAGAATATACAGAATATAGTTTATATACTCTATATTCTTAATATACAGTTAATATATAGTTAATATACAGAATATAGTTTATATAGTTTACATTCTGGTGTTAATATAGAGTTTAGAGCAGTGAACTTCAAACTGGGGGATTCATTCATTTAAATCATATCTTTTTTATAGTTCAACGAATAATATTACGTCGTTGCGTTACGTCGTTGCGTTACGTCGTTGCTTTATGTTACATCGCTACGTTTTGTCACGTTACGTTACGTTACATTACGTTACTTTGTTACGTTACGTTGTTACGTTTTTACACTACGTCAATACAGTACGTTATGAAGTTACGTTAAACTGAAAATAGATTGAGAACATCTGGATTAGAGGAACCGACCTGCTGCATGTTGTGCATGTTCTGCTGCAGCAGCTGGATCTGAGCCTCAGCACCGTGTGGTTGCGGTTGATCGTCGTCCTGTCGGCCGTATCGGCTCTGTTCCTGCCTCAGCAGCTCCACCTCGTTCCTGTAGGCGTCCAGCTGCCACCGCAACGAGTCGTTCTCCTCCTTCAGAGACGCCTGAGTCTGATCGAACAGTCCTGCAGGACAGGAAGGACACCGAAGTGATCAGTAGTGTAGCTTCATATCTTAAGACAATAAGTCGTGTCTAGAAGGGAACCCGCAAGTTGTGGTAACTCTTATGGTAGCTCGTATGGTTAGGCATAGGTTGCCCCGGCAGTCGGTGTTTAAATGTGTGATTTATAAACATGATACTGACTCCGGTCTCTCGTACCGTTTTCCTCGGTTCGCATCCTCTTACAGGGATTTTCATCCAAGTCGTCATCTGACATCTCCATCTCCTCCTCCCGTCTGATGCCCATGATCTCCTCGCTGTGGGCGTTCCTCAGCTCCTGAAACATCACAACCATCAGAGTGAAGCACTATGGCCCCGACCACGGCTCTATAATATCAGTAAGTTAGAATCTATGGCCCCGACCACGGCTCTATAATATCAGTAAGTCAGAATCTATGGCCCCGACCACGGCTCTATAATATCAGTAAGTCAGAATCTATGGCCCCGACCACGGCTCTATAATATCAGTAAGTCAGAATCTATATCCCCGACCACGGCTCTATAATATCAGTAAGTTAGAATCTATGGCCCCGACCACGGCTCTATAATATCAGTAAGTTAGAATCTATGGCCCCGACCACGGCTCTATAATATCAGTAAGTCAGAATCTATGGCCCCGACCACGGCTCTATAATATCAGTAAGTTAGAATCTATATCCCCGACCACGGCTCTATAATATCAGTAAGTTAGAATCTATATCCCCGACCACGGCTCTATAATATCAGTAAGTTAGAATCTATGGCCCCGACCACGGCTCTATAATATCAGTAAGTCAGAATCTATGGCCCCGACCACGGCTCTATAATATCAGTAAGTCAGAATCTATGGCCCCGACCACGGCTCTATAATATCAGTAAGTCAGAATCTATGGCCCCGACCACGGCTCTATAATATCAGTAAGTTAGAATCTATATCCCCGACCACGGCTCTATAATATCAGTAAGTCAGAATCTATGGCCCCGACCACAGCTCTATAATATCAGTAAGTCAGAATCTATGGCCCCGACCACAGCTCTATAATATCAGTAAGTTAGAATCTATATCCCCGACCACGGCTCTATAATATCAGTAAGGTATGTTGTTATATTATATATTATTGTTTTGATTAAGAGCATCAGAAAATTAAATATTGTACATTTAAACAATTATCAAAATAGTGAAATCAGAAGTCAGATCATGTATTCAGTCATATCTGTGTCTCTCCGGTGAGCTGATCGATGAAGAGAGCAGAAAGCTTCAGCCTTCCTGCTGCAGAAGCCTTCTGGATAATCATATCTTTTTATTCATCATCTCTGCTGTTGCTATAGCGATAACAGTCACATGTAGACTTACCACAGATACTAGCCATTAAAGGACGACTGTTTCTCACCACTGTGTCTTACCTCTTTTCGGACCATAATACTAAATGTGGTGACACCGATCAGACAGGATGGATTGGAAGATTTAAAATGCAGAAATAAAAACATGTATTTCCTTCTTATGTGTGTATTAACTGTGTTATTCAATGAAAATCATGTTTAAGGGAAAATCATGTAGCCTTGACTGAGTGAATGCTCCAATCACAACATAGAAAATCTATATCAGTGTACAGTATATTTAGAATATTTTCACCGATTACCTCACCGTCACACAGCCTTTTTCTGACGGGGAACTGAAGCCGTTATATCGCTCTCTCCAAAGCCCCCAGACTCCATTCAGAAAAGCAGTAATTTAACCTCTCAGAACAGGAGAGTTGCTGGTCTAAAGGGTTAGTGCGGTTTCACTGTCCCCTGTTCTGAGGGGTTAAATTACTGTTTTTTTCAATGTAGTCTGGTGGCTTTGAAGAAAGCGATATAACGGCTTCAGTTCCCCGTCAGAGAGGGCTGTCTAACGGAGAGGTAAAGTGGTGAAGATATTCTAAATATACACTTAAACTGATATAATTTTTTTTTAAGGTTCTAAAATCCGTTTTGCTGTCACTGTCTTCACAGCCACCAGACTCCATTCATAAAACCAGTAATTTAACCTCTCAGAACAGGGGAGTTGCTGGTCCACCGCTGCATCCATCGGTTAGTTAGTTTGTGTTATTGTGTGACTTTCTGATCTGAACTAACGTGGCGTCCACTGTAGTACATCGCTCCAAACTGGGAGCACGCCGACCGCCATCTACTGTAGGTAATACACTGACTATGGCAGCCCAGTCGCACAGCAGTTCGTAAAATAGTTACGAAATTTTCTGTATTGATTTGTGTATATAGACACGAATTTCAATTTTTTTTTCATCGACAAAATCAATTTATATGTAATCCACGTAATTGTGAACCAGGAAGTATAAAGAGCGGAGACCACCGTGTAGGGATGAGGTCGGGGTGGATGGGTGGGTCTAAAAACACCAGACTGTCACCAGGAGACCACATATTGGTGCCCCGTGTGAGGCCAGAAGACAACAATGATTTATGTATCACGTAACTTTTGTAATTAAGTTACGCCACTTCCGTATTTATTTGAACCCAAACCACCATCTTTTCTTAAAGTTAACTAAGTCATTTTTGTCACATAACTTACGTGACTGGAACATGTTTCTAATGTTATGTGGTAATTAGTCCGAGCAGCGCTAACAAAACGTAAAAAAAAGCTGGTAGTCCGCCATCTATTATTGTTTCTGGCGCATGCTCATTACACAAAGCAACAAAATGAGGAGAGGACGCCATCGTTTCTCCAAACGCTCTGTTTTACATCCACACTGATACGAAGGAACCAGAGGTTTTAAAAATCTGAACCGTAGAAGGCGTTTTCAAAAATATCCGTTTTTGTGACCCAAAACTCTGTTTGTGCGAGAACGACAAAGACAAGACGCTGAATAATCGCCCTTTTAACATATTTGTCATTGAATCATTAGACACATAAAAATGAGATAATATAGCAGTATTTCACTTCGTTTCTTCGTTGTTATTTCTGCAGTTTAATGTTCCGTATCTGGCCCCCACAGATCGACGACACTAAACGTGTTCGTTCTTGTCGTCTAGATTTGACTCGGGGGGTGAATAACTGATCAGAGACTTTAACCCTGGAAATCCCTGTTGCCATAGCAGCACCTCACTCCTTCCAGGAGGCGTCAGATGTTTCAGATGTGGGCTGCAGGGAAGACGAGACGATCAGAGGCCGCCGTCCGTCCGTCTGTCCGTCTGTCTGTCTGTCTGTCTGTCTGTCTGTCGTTGAGGGAAACATCAACCAGGACTCTGACTAGAGGACTGTCTGTCAGCTGGACTCAGAGGTGACAGCAGGAGGAGGGGGGGGGAGACATCACTAACAGACTAACAGGTACCAACCTCACACTGCTTCCTCCAAATGTCTACGTTCTTTCTCTGA
>NW_027428169.1:0-12571 GCF_043250625.1 Sebastes fasciatus | reverse complement strand
TAAATCAAGTCAAAATAAAAGTGCATTATAGTATTAGCAGAAAATGCACTTTAATCATGAAAAGTTAAAGTTCTCAATATGCAGACTGGCCCCTGTCTGTGTTATATAAATTTTAGTTGTCACGTCCACTGATTTTCCAGCCAATTAGACTGTTATCAGATCATTAAATGTGCGATATAAGCCTCACAGATGTGGGTCAGTAGGGCCCTGCCTCACCTAATAGTAGGTTTGTCATCTATTCACATGGTGGATCACGAAAGTAGCATTAAAAGAAGAAGACAGTGACCTCTAGTAAGCGTAGTAATTATGACAGAAGCAAAAGCGGAAGTGAAGCGCTGCAGTATAGACGGTTGAGTTGTGTGGATTTTCCCTCTGGCCTCTTGTTGGAGGAGAGCTGTCTGTGTGTGTGTGTTTGTGTGTGTGTGTGTGTGTGTGTGTATTCAGATGTGCCAGACCCCTCTCTCTGTGCCTAGTCACCCACACCTTAATCTCATTCAACAATCAGTGGACCTATCTACTCTCAACTGTTGAAACTGTGTTTTCTTTGATAGCACCTTGACACAGCTCTGCTAATCCTTGATCCTTTGTCTTTGTTAGTCTTGGTGACTTTATTTAGGAAATAGGGGTTGTAGGGGTTCTCAGCTATTTATTTTTGCATCTCCTCTTCTCCTGTTTTGTGGCGAGTTAGGGAGATTGTCTTTTCTTTTGATTCAGCAGAGTAATGGAGTTTTTATTTTCTAGTTATTTTGTCCTTGGAGACTTAGAGGCTTTATTAGGGCTGGGCAATATAGAGAAAATCCCAATATTTTTGACGCAATACCTCAATATCGATATTGCGATGACATTGTAGGGTTGACTATTGGTGCTTTCACAAAATATTTACACGATGAGATTTGATAAATAATCATCAGTAATGTGGATTTAATGACTAAGTGGGTAAAGGCAAAAAACAGTCTGGTAAGTTCAGGAAGTTACATCACTTTACTGTAATGCAGTATTAATTAATTGTTCTTACCAGCATCATTTATATATATATATTACTAATGCAGTTATAATCTACTGTAGACATACAAGCTACATGAGATATGAGCAAATTATGAGCCTTTTAAACTTGTTTACATTTTTGGCATTGTGTACATTTTGGATTTTGTGTATTTCAGATATCTGTTTATTGACATTTTATATACTTTCACCTTTATTGATATTTTTATAATGTTTTTGCACTCTTTGTATTGCAACACTTTCCCTCTGGATAAATAAAGTTCTGTCTTATCACCATACCTTTACAATGTCCTCAGTGTCCTGTGCTGCGTTTTGGAAAACGGAAGCGCAGTGCTGCAGGTATTTCTCATAGAGGCTGAGTGTGAGGGCATCGACCTGTTTGGAGAGACGTATCCCCGAGCTCTGCCTTCTGCAGGTTGAACAGGAAGTCGGTGTTGACTGGACCACACTCAATGAGACTCACGCTGCGGGACAAAGCATAATCATTTACAGTTAACGGCCTTTTAAACTATAGAAGCAAGATGCAGCAAACATTAAAACTCACTGGATATTGAAGTGTTGCAGGAGGACAGCCAAACTCTCACATGCTCCCTCTATTGCAAATTACTGGCACAGTACACCTCATTAAAGGGGAGGCCTGCAAGAGAGCATGAAGCACAGAGATGGGTTGTTTGACAATTTCATGCACGGCAGCAACAACAACATTTTTGCGATTTCTATCAAATCATTGGAAAAACTGCACACGTGGAACACCGTTGACATTCAGTGAATCCTCAACCACGTGCTTGTCTCACCTTGAAGCCCCCCGGTTGCTCCCGGTGACCAGAATACGGCCCCTGGCCCTGAGCCTTCATCTCCGGCAGGAAAGCCTGGATGGTCTGGATGGTACCGAGGAGGTTGACCTCCAGAATCTGCCTCATCGAGTCCAAGGACTGCACCTCCAGCGGACCCATCAAACCCACGCCAGCGTTACACACTGGGAGAAGTGAGGATAAGCCGTTAAAGCGGCAGTAGGCAGTATACTTTTGGCATCATTGGGCAAAAATTCCAGAATATTGAATCATATTTGATCAGCGTTTCCTAGTTTGACATTTGATCGGAGTGATTGACAGCTGCTCAGACTCCACAGCTTGGCTCTGATTGGTTGTTTTCCTCCGGTGTGTGAAATCCTGCAGATGCCGTTAGGACGACCGGAGGACACCGGAGGACACCAAGGCACATGATTTTTTTCCGATTACCTGTCTCATGCGCTACTACTGTTTTATAAAAATAACTTTTTTAAATCCTATTTCCTCCATTTTCTACCCACTCCAGCTTTAAACACACACAAATCACAACCTTATATGAGAACACGCTGACACAAGAGGCATACCCAGAATGTCCACTCGTTTCTCCACAACCCTGTCCCTCGCATCCAGGATGGACTGCCGGACGGTCACGTCCATTTGGAGTATGTCCAAGGTATCCTTGTGCAGGCTTTTCACACACTCCAAAAGACGCTCCTTCTTGGCCAGGTTTCTCATCGTGGCATACACTAAACAGAGAGCAGCACTTAGTGGCATGTCTTGATACAGATTTCACAATACTTTTAGATATAAATCACATATGTGTTGCAGAATATCTCTGGTTGCAGTGTCAAGACGTTTGTTTAGTCCAGTATCACATACAGTACATTACATACTGTACAGTGTCTCCATGGGCTTAGAACAGGGGTCAGCAACCTTTACTATCCTAAAAGCCATTTTAGGCAAAAAAAAAAAAAACTGTCTGGAGCCACAAAAACATTTGATCATTGTGATGAAGGTAACACAGTTTATAGTCTAAGTATATAGTATATAAGTCTAATGCAGTGAGGGCCAAAGAGCAAATGTACTACGGAGTATTAGGGCCACACTGAGGGAAAAAACATCTGAGATTTACAGAATAAAGTCAGAATATTACAAGAATTAAGTCATAACTTTACAAGAAAAAAAGTCAGAAGTTTCCAAGAATAAAGTCAGAAGTTTAGGAGAAAAAAAGTCGTTATATTATGAGAATAAAGTCATAACTTTAAGACAAAAAAGTCGTAATATTACGAGACTAAAGTCATAACTTTACGAGAAATAAAGAAAATAACAAGTAAAAATTACTACTTTATAATATTGTGACTTTATTCTTGAAATCTCAGATTTATTTTTTTCCTCAATGTGGCCCTAATACTCCGTCGTACCGTCGTTCTATAGACCTACAACAATGATAAATAAAAATGAAAATGTGAACAAAACACAGCTATTCATTTCCACTAATTTCTAAAAAAAATTCCACAGGGAGCCAATGGAGAGGAGCTAAAGAGACCCCTGGCTTAGAAGGTCCTTTACATCAACAGCTCCTGACCCAATGCAAGCACATAAGGAACACAATAAAAGACCGTGTCAGCTGCGGTTACCTTTGAATGTTTTGTTAGGATCAGAGGCCAGCCGGACAGCCAGGCTGAGACCGATTCCCGAGGAGCAGCCTGTAATCAGCACCACCTTCTTGTCCATGGAGCCACCAAACTGTCTGCTTCAACAGAGAGCAGCTGGAGCCGTGATGATAAAATGGAGTTATGTGAAAGCTCCTCTTGAAGGAACTGGCCTTCTACCTCCGAGAGGTCAAGGCCCAGTTACGTGTTGGTTAATCTTGTGTGACAAAGAGATTTTCCAAACAGACGGGTTAAAGCATAATAATACAATTTATTCCGAACAATTAATGTTGCATAAGTAAAAATAAAAGAGTTTACAGATATCTGGATCCAATCAACATGTCCCTGACAACATACAGTGCATGGGTCAGTTCGTGAAGTTTGAACCCCGAGCTATCCCTGATCCAGCGTTTTATGGTTTACACAATATTAATATTCATGAGTTATGGCACGTGATGTTTCTGCTGCATGTCTTCTTCTTCGTTATCTCCTTCTGGCTCCTTCCTCTCCTTGACCTTGCAAAAGAAAACAGCACCTGCCACCTCCCTTTTCCTCACAATCACTCTATTCATAACAAATCCAACAGTCAGGTTATTGTAAGCATTTTTGTACATAATAAATCCAACACTCTTCCCAGTGTTTTCACATTATTTCGCTATCACAAGGCCAGTTAATCCTAAACATCTTATCGGCCACCTGGAGCCCTCACATTCTTTCACATGTCCTTGTTACTGAAGTTGATTTTGTTTTTTCTATTGAAGCACGTGAGAAACATCACTGCCTTACAACGACTAACACGACTATGTAGGGGTTCTACTTTGGTAGGTTTTGGTTATTAGCAAAATAATTAATAAATAATAATATAATTATTAATATTAATAAAGATTATCAATAAACATCAATAATAAACGGGGCACCACCCTGGAATCAGGGACCAATGACCAAAACGTTAATATAGTCTCATTATATATGCTAAACTATCAATTTGGAACGTTGATTAATAATTAAATTAATAACTATAACCAAAATAGATAGTAAAGGTTGAAGGATATCGGAGTTCTTGACATAGCAGAGGTTAGCATTATTCACTCTTGTGCAACATTAAAGAGACCAGCATGTATATTCCACAAACATTTATTTACAAGATAATAAAGGTTCAAAACACAACATTAATCTAACTAAATAACTAAACTAAACAAACCAAACACAGTGTGTGTGTGTGTGGGTGTGTGTGTGTGTGAGAGAGAGAGAGAGAGGGGGGGGGGAAAACAAGATGGGTTCTTGTCTCAAAATGTCTGTATGGCTTACAAACAAAATGGCGAGCACTGTAAAACTACAAAGATGGCTGAATCAAAGATGGCGGAATCAAAGATGGCCGTCAGCATGTCATCACATGACCTCTTTGTTCTAGGACAGAGAGGGGGGTGATGTGTGGGTTAAGATTATCTGAAGCTGTATGTTTATGTTTAACTAATTCACAGTTTCTGTATGTGATCTTAATGTGTGTTAGATATGCAGTGGGTTAGAAAAGATGGTTAGTTGCATGAAAGACCTTGTCTATGTGAAGCATAAACTAAACACATCAGATGTGGCGAAGCCAGTTACCCAAAAATCAAATACAGATAAATCACCACAGTCAAACTCAATGAATGACATTAAACCAAATCAATACAAGTACTTTCTAGAAATCAAAGTTGAACAGTCTTGCTCAGCCCTGTGCGATTGCTAATGCTAAGGCCCAGTACGTTACCAATCCATGGAAGAAAAGGGTTTGTGATTCCATGTGTTGAAGTTGTGGTTCCAAGTCAAAGAGGTCGTCTTTGCTGTTAGTTTGGTGCTAACTTCTTCGCTTGATAGCTTGAAGTTAGCTGGTGAAAAGGGCAGAGCACTCGCGTCGTCTGCCGTTTGGTTCCTTGGTTGCAATGGCTGTTTCCTAACAGGCCATTGATCAGAACCAGAACTGTTTTGCAAGTTCTGGACTTGAGAGCCGTTCACCTCAACCAGGTCAGCCTGGGTTGAGTAGATGAAGAAAGAGTAGCTGTGGCTCACCTCCAGCAGCTGGTCGGCTTGGGTCAGGAGGTGAAGAGCAAAGAGTCGAAAGAGGAGGAACAAAGGACATTCCTCTGGTTTTGTTCTGTGTGAATTTCACACCTCAGGGTGAAATGTTACTGTAGCCAATGAGGACTGAGCTGAGTCCTGTGGTCAAGGAGAGCATACCTCCAGGATTCTGGGAGACAGTTCACTGTGTCTGCCACCCGAAATGGCAGGTCCCTACATCCCCCCTGTTGTGGTCTTAAGATGTGTGTCATCCTTGAAGAGCAAAACAGAAGGTTGAACAGTTCACAGATCCTTGGAAACAACCTGGAGGTTGTACAGTCCAATCCCTGGGGACAACTGAAAAGTTGTTAAATCCATGATTGAAAAAGTTCATTCAACAGTTCATTCCATTTTGTAACGTCTGGGCAGTTCATTAACCAATTGGGCATTGGTTAAGACTATCTATCCTGGCTAAGCAAGAACAGTCCCTAAGTTACAAATAAAACCAGATAAACAAAAACAATAGCATTGTATAAAATACCTAACTATGTTTCTCTGTTATTTATAAGGTTAGTGAAGAACAGGAATGTTAGAGGTGTAAAGTTGTTAAGGTGAGAGGCGGAGAGTGTCACCTAAAACAATGCGGACAAGTGTATGACTGGTTCTGTACAGTCATAATGTGGTGTCCTAAGCTAGTGTGTGCACTAGTGATCTCTAAACAAGATACTACTAAGGAGTTGGTCCAAGTGTACTTGTAAAGTTGGACAGTGGTGTCTGAGTTGAGTTTTTGCTGTTGCTAACAAACTCAAGTTTTCCCTAATATCTGCAAAAGAGGAAAGGAAAATTAAGGCACCGGGATCTAGCGTCAGTCTCACTGTTAGCTAGGTGTTAGCTAGTACCGTGGGAAGGTAGCTCTGGATCTCTGATGCTTACCTCGTGGCTCAGGGCTGTAACGCTCCAGGTAGCCAGAGGCAGAGAGGCACTCAGAGTAGCTATCACTGTCTGCTAGATTATGTCCATGTTCTGAACCTTGTTCAGAGTCTGAAATGTGGTCAGAGATGCTGTGGTCATCGTCAGACCGGTCACGCCAATTCTGGGACAGAATTTCAGAGTACGGCTTTCTAACACTTCTGTTGTGTGAATGCCTATCTCTATGCAAATGAGGGACATGGCGGTTACGCTCAGTGTCCCTATGCAACCTCTTCTGACCCCCCTTCGACCTGTTGTGAAGGTGGTCTTTTGAGGTGGCAGATCTGCTTGACACGTCAGTGTTTGAGCTGGTGGGCTCAGTTAATTTACCCCCCCTTTTGGAAATGACCAGAGTTTCCCAAGCTATCTGTGTCATCTTCCTTATCTCACACAGTGAGGGGTTACCCTCATGCATCCTTAGTACGACGTGAGTGCGTACACAGGGATGCAGATTCTGCAGAAACAAGGACTTGAAGAAAGAGTTTTCTTCTAAGCCTGGCGCATTCTTACCTTGGAAGTATGCATGCCTTAAACGTTTATAGTAATCTCTAGGATTCTCACTACGTGAATGTTTAATCTGAAGGGCTGCAAACATCGCTGAGGTCTCGTCAGCTGTGGAAGAGAATTCTTCTATCAGTGCACGACGAAGCTTACTATAGTCATTTCTGACACTGGGAGGTTGTGACTGTATAAACTTGTGCACAGCTTTAGAGCTGGTTTTCCACACAAGTTTAACCTTCTCCCTTTGGGTGGCGTGTTTTAAGTCAATTAGATTGTGATCTAATTCCTTAAAATAGTCATCAATGTGATGATCACAGTTGCCTGGATCAAAACATTCAATGTCCTTAGCTATGAATTCCAGCACTTCATGGCGTGGACCCTGTGGGGTCCTTTCTGCTGAAGACAAGACTAAATTAGCATTACAATGCACTGGTGCATCACATGCTAATGTCCTCTCTGGCTGAGGAGCAGAGGCTGGACAGCTGTCATCACCCTTGTGACAGAGTGGGAAGCAGGCTGAACTTTTGGAGGGAGGAGCACAGAGGAAGGTGTCATTTCTCTGTGGCTGAGAAGAACATGAGGCAGGATATCTTCTTGAAGATAAACTACATGTGTCTTCACTGTCAGTTTCAGAACAATAAGTAGTCAGGTAGCTGTTCACTCTTTCTCTCAGCGGAGGTTGAGGATCTGACTTCATTCCCAAAGATTTTAAGTCGGTTGGAAATCTTTCACTTCTGAGTGGAGAGGGAGTTAACCTCTCATCGAGTGAGGAGAGCGAATCTGAGTAACCAGAATCACAGTGACTGACAGACTGTGGTGGGGAAAGACATTCTAGTCTAAGCCCTAACAATTTCTCTTTATATTGAAAAAGAGCTAACTCTGTTGAATGCAGGTCTTCTAAGTAACGCATGGCTTTCTTATCAGCTGTCTGAACTTCATGGAGGAGAGCAGCACTTTGCGTTCTTA
The DNA here is from genome assembly GCF_043250625.1 of Sebastes fasciatus. Lineage (NCBI taxonomy): Eukaryota > Metazoa > Chordata > Actinopteri > Perciformes > Sebastidae > Sebastes > Sebastes fasciatus. The sequence goes on along the minus strand of NW_027428169.1, from coordinate 4,656 downwards.
GGCTATCTACCTCTTTTTCCAGGGCTGCTTTACTCTGAATGGCAAGACTGGTCTGCCTGTGGAAAATCAGAAGCAAGCATTTTAACAATGAGTCTTTGGATGCGGTCTGCGCATCAAACCTGTCTGTGAGGAGCGATTCCATTTCTTTCCTGCACTCACTGAAACTCAACCTGCTGATGAGTTCAGGGCATCCAGGGTTTAGGCTCTGTGCTAGGGAAGAAATAAAAAGCTCAACACAGGGGTTCTCCATTGTTAAACCTGGAATTAGAGGGTGAAACTAAACAGGATGTCTAGTAGAAAACAAAACAATGTTGTTGGCTATGGTGTTGCGCTGGCAGACACCTTGTGGTGTAGTTTGGGAGGTACACTAGCAAAACGACAATACACTGGCCTACACTATGGGGGGTAGCTCCCTGTGGAGTAGCTCCTGTGGAGGAGGGGACCAACTAGTGACTCTAGTGGGCATCAACAAAAGGCCAGTAAAGTAAACAAAGGTTTATAAAATAAGTTTGCTTACACACAACATGCACTAACTGAGATGCAGGGCAGTAACAGTTGTGATGATGTTTCTTAAAGGTGACTCAAGCTGGACACGTGGAAGTAACAGCTAGGTTGCAAACTTATATCACAGGGCTGGTAGCACACTGTGGCTCTTATCTTAACTCAGGCTGTGGAATGCTTGGCAGTTACACAGCAGGGTACAAGCTCTCTATGTTACACAGGGCCGGTGGCACGCTGTGTCATTAAAGGAACACTTAGATTAACAGCAAAATATGACAACTAGACTAGATTGCATTGAATATGTGGTATTCAAATGCTGAACCAAAATTCTCTCAAGTTCTACAGCGTAGGTCAACTTGAATTAGCAGCAAAAGCAAATTATTAAAATTAACACCATAAAGGCTTAAAGTGTTAATACTCAAAATCTCTCAAATAAACAATTCTAACCACCATGTACTTGTTTAAAAGTACAGCTGGACTTCTACTCCTGTGGAAGACTAGTGGTGTAGAATGTAAACACTTTTGGTTTGTTTAGAAGTGGAATATGAAATTTTTGTTTTTGACCAAAAATTATGCTGAAAATTAATATTGCACAATTATGAACATTTGCCAACAAGAATACTATGCCTCACACGGGGCACCATTATGTAGGGGTTCTACTTTGGTAGGTTTTGGTTATTAGCAAAATAATTAATAAATAATAATATAATTATTAATATTAATAAAGATTATCAATAAACATCAATAATAAACGGGGCACCACCCTGGAATCAGGGACCAATGACCAAAACGTTAATATAGTCTCATTATATATGCTAAACTATCAATTTGGAACGTTGATTAATAATTAAATTAATAACTATAACCAAAATAGATAGTAAAGGTTGAAGGATATCGGAGTTCTTGACATAGCAGAGGTTAGCATTATTCACTCTTGTGCAACATTAAAGAGACCAGCATGTATATTCCACAAACATTTATTTACAAGATAATAAAGGTTCAAAACACAACATTAATCTAACTAAATAACTAAACTAAACAAACCAAACACAGTGTGTGTGTGTGTGTGTGTGTGTGTGTGTGAGAGAGAGAGAGAGAGGGGGGGGGGAAAACAAGATGGGTTCTTGTCTCAAAATGTCTGTATGGCTTACAAACAAAATGGCGAGCACTGTAAAACTACAAAGATGGCTGAATCAAAGATGGCGGAATCAAAGATGGCCGTCAGCATGTCATCACATGACCTCTTTGTTCTAGGACAGAGAGGGGGGTGATGTGTGGGTTAAGATTATCTGAAGCTGTATGTTTATGTTTAACTAATTCACAGTTTCTGTATGTGATCTTAATGTGTGTTAGATATGCAGTGGGTTAGAAAAGATGGTTAGTTGCATGAAAGACCTTGTCTATGTGAAGCATAAACTAAACACATCAGATGTGGCGAAGCCAGTTACCCAAAAATCAAATACAGATAAATCACCACAGTCAAACTCAATGAATGACATTAAACCAAATCAATACAAGTACTTTCTAGAAATCAAAGTTGAACAGTCTTGCTCAGCCCTGTGCGATTGCTAATGCTAAGGCCCAGTACGTTACCAATCCATGGAAGAAAAGGGTTTGTGATTCCATGTGTTGAAGTTGTGGTTCCAAGTCAAAGAGGTCGTCTTTGCTGTTAGTTTGGTGCTAACTTCTTCGCTTGATAGCTTGAAGTTAGCTGGTGAAAAGGGCAGAGCACTCGCGTCGTCTGCCGTTTGGTTCCTTGGTTGCAATGGCTGTTTCCTAACAGGCCATTGATCAGAACCAGAACTGTTTTTGCAAGTTCTGGACTTGAGAGCCGTTCACCTCAACCAGGTCAGCCTGGGTTGAGTAGATGAAGAAAGAGTAGCTGTGGCTCACCTCCAGCAGCTGGTCGGCTTGGGTCAGGAGGTGAAGAGCAAAGAGTCGAAAGAGGAGGAACAAAGGACATTCCTCTGGTTTTGTTCTGTGTGAATTTCACACCTCAGGGTGAAATGTTACTGTAGCCAATGAGGACTGAGCTGAGTCCTGTGGTCAAGGAGAGCATACCTCCAGGATTCTGGGAGACAGTTCACTGTGTCTGCCACCCGAAATGGCAGGTCCCTACATCCCCCCTGTTGTGGTCTTAAGATGTGTGTCATCCTTGAAGAGCAAAACAGAAGGTTGAACAGTTCACAGATCCTTGGAAACAACCTGGAGGTTGTACAGTCCAATCCCTGGGGACAACTGAAAAGTTGTTAAATCCATGATTGAAAAAGTTCATTCAACAGTTCATTCCATTTTGTAACGTCTGGGCAGTTCATTAACCAATTGGGCATTGGTTAAGACTATCTATCCTGGCTAAGCAAGAACAGTCCCTAATGTTACAAATAAAACCAGATAAACAAAAACAATAGCATTGTATAAAATACCTAACTATGTTTCTCTGTTATTTATAAGGTTAGTGAAGAACAGGAATGTTAGAGGTGTAAAGTTGTTAAGGTGAGAGGCGGAGAGTGTCACCTAAAACAATGCGCAAGTGTATGACTGGTTCTGTACAGTCATAATGTGGTGTCCTAAGCTAGTGTGTGCACTAGTGATCTCTAAACAAGATACTACTAAGGAGTTGGTCCAAGTGTACTTGTAAAGTTGGACAGTGGTGTCTGAGTTGAGTTTTTGCTGTTGCTAACAAACTCAAGTTTTCCCTAATATCTGCAAAAGAGGAAAGGAAAATTAAGGCACCGGGATCTAGCGTCAGTCTCACTGTTAGCTAGGTGTTAGCTAGTACCGTGGGAAGGTAGCTCTGGATCTCTGATGCTTACCTCGTGGCTCAGGGCTGTAACGCTCCAGGTAGCCAGAGGCAGAGAGGCACTCAGAGTAGCTATCACTGTCTGCTAGATTATGTCCATGTTCTGAACCTTGTTCAGAGTCTGAAATGTGGTCAGAGATGCTGTGGTCATCGTCAGACCGGTCACGCCAATTCTGGGACAGAATTTCAGAGTACGGCTTTCTAACACTTCTGTTGTGTGAATGCCTATCTCTATGCAAATGAGGGACATGGCGGTTACGCTCAGTGTCCCTATGCAACCTCTTCTGACCCCCCTTCGACCTGTTGTGAAGGTGGTCTTTTGAGGTGGCAGATCTGCTTGACACGTCAGTGTTTGAGCTGGTGGGCTCAGTTAATTTACCCCCCCTTTTGGAAATGACCAGAGTTTCCCAAGCTATCTGTGTCATCTTCCTTATCTCACACAGTGAGGGGTTACCCTCATGCATCCTTAGTACGACGTGAGTGCGTACACAGGGATGCAGATTCTGCAGAAACAAGGACTTGAAGAAAGAGTTTTCTTCTAAGCCTGGCGCATTCTTACCTTGGAAGTATGCATGCCTTAAACGTTTATAGTAATCTCTAGGATTCTCACTACGTGAATGTTTAATCTGAAGGGCTGCAAACATCGCTGAGGTCTCGTCAGCTGTGGAAGAGAATTCTTCTATCAGTGCACGACGAAGCTTACTATAGTCATTTCTGACACTGGGAGGTTGTGACTGTATAAACTTGTGCACAGCTTTAGAGCTGGTTTTCCACACAAGTTTAACCTTCTCCCTTTGGGTGGCGTGTTTTAAGTCAATTAGATTGTGATCTAATTCCTTAAAATAGTCATCAATGTGATGATCACAGTTGCCTGGATCAAAACATTCAATGTCCTTAGCTATGAATTCCAGCACTTCATGGCGTGGACCCTGTGGGGTCCTTTCTGCTGAAGACAAGACTAAATTAGCATTACAATGCACTGGTGCATCACATGCTAATGTCCTCTCTGGCTGAGGAGCAGAGGCTGGACAGCTGTCATCACCCTTGTGACAGAGTGGGAAGCAGGCTGAACTTTTGGAGGGAGGAGCACAGAGGAAGGTGTCATTTCTCTGTGGCTGAGAAGAACATGAGGCAGGATATCTTCTTGAAGATAAACTACATGTGTCTTCACTGTCAGTTTCAGAACAATAAGTAGTCAGGTAGCTGTTCACTCTTTCTCTCAGCGGAGGTTGAGGATCTGACTTCATTCCCAAAGATTTTAAGTCGGTTGGAAATCTTTCACTTCTGAGTGGAGAGGGAGTTAACCTCTCATCGAGTGAGGAGAGCGAATCTGAGTAACCAGAATCACAGTGACT
>NW_027428168.1:0-13361 GCF_043250625.1 Sebastes fasciatus | reverse complement strand
AGGAAATAACTGTTCTAGAGCAAAGAGAGAATACATAGGAATATGGTGCTATAAATGCAGACATATGTATTTAATCATAATGCATCATCATCATCATCATCATCATCATCATCATCATCATCATCACCATTCCTGCCAGTTACAGTTAGTAACAGAAGTAAAGCAGCTTTCAACCTTACAGCTCAGTTGCAGAGCAGTTTGTGAAATAGTCACGAAATTGAATGTATTGATTTGTGTACATAGACACGAATTTCACTTTTTTTTTTTTTCCTGCAGAGTGTCACAAAAAATATGGAAATTTGTGTATATTGATGCCTTCTAATGTGGTGGTGTTCACCGTGTTCAGGAGAGGAGTCCATATGAACGCCCCCCTCTTGTGATATTCACGACCTTGGAAGTGGAAAGCTTCTGAAAGCTCCAAGTTCACGAGTTGTGACGTGTTTGTTGACGGCGGAGGCCTTGGAAGTTAATTTTTTGGTGCATAATAAGTGAATATATTGTAATTTTAGTTGTATATTGTTTTTCTTTGTCATTTTATAACATGTCTGAGGAAAATGTTGATATTCCCAACGGCCTCATCTTTTCCCTCTGTCATCATGACTTTGCATTTACTGCATTATGTTACCTGCTTGCAAGCCCCTTGAGACGCGTTCTCGACTGTCTTTACTGTCTTTCAGAGGCTCTAGTAGGTTCAGTTTAGGACTAGAGTGAAGCTACGGATATCATATGAAACTAGAAAACTTAAGGAATCCATTGATCATGTTAGCTTGATAAAAAGTAAGCTAAATAACGCTCCAAAGTTGGGCATGGAAGATGGGCAAGTTTTGTCATGGCCATTTTCCAAGGGGTCTCTTGACCTCTGACCTCAAGATATGTGATATTTAGCACTAAATCTGTGTAACAAATTGTATCAACCCAAAAGTTGCTGCAACAACTTATGAGACATAATATAGAATGGAGATGACCATCATATACTTCGATCATAATGTTTTAAACCCTTTTACACTTTTACAATTCATTTTAAATAATTAATTAATTCACGTTTATTTCTGATTCATGATGAGAACAACTTGACCCACAGTGCTGAGCTGCATCTCAGATTAATCTTCAGGTTCCCAGCTTTCAGATGATGTACACCACTTCTATGTGACATCTACTGTTGACCTGCTATCTCCCCCTAAAGACCCCCTGTACCCCCCTAAAAATGACAGAACCGGCTCTATTGTGGGTCTCAGAGGGCAACCTTCTACATTGTTAGCCTCTGTGGCTTCTAGACAGTAACGTTGATATTGCTGTTGCTTAGCAGCGGTGTTCTCACCACTTGAACGTCAAGCATATCACACGACTTCCGATGTTGTAATCACGAGCTCATGAGTTTCATTTAAAGGCACCATATGTACACGAATCAAATAGATTAAAATCCGTGACAATATTACAAACTGTCGTGAGGCTGTTCTGAACTTACCCAGCCTCCAGCCGTACTCCCAGGACGAGAGCAGAGGAAAGTCAAACTTCTCCTCGGGTCTAATGTGGCCACGTCTCTGCAGGTACAGACGCCGCCCTTTCCCCTGCGGAGGACATTTTGTTTAAAATGACTTGTAAACATATGATATTTCAAACATTTGGCAGAAATATGGGAACCAACCAAATTCTGAAATGTCTGGCTGCGTGGTGATGGTGGAGCTGAAGAAGTATTTGCATTATTAGCTTTGTTTACACTTGGAAACAAGTAAAAAAAAAAAAAAGAAATCCTAAACAATTGAAGCAACCTGTTCTCACCCCCAACTCGTCAAATACCTCCATTTGGTCAGCGGCGCTCGGCATCGGAAACCGACGCACAGAGGCGCCCTTTAGTAACAGTATGTGACGAACTGGGCTTTCAACTAACTCCAATGTAAACCCACCCACGGCGTTATTCAATGGTCGGAGCAGTGACGTAGTATTTATTTCTCAATATTCATTTGAAGTATTGTAATTAGGTCTGTCAATGCTAACACGATAATAACTCCATAATTTGTTTTAACGCCACTAACTTCTTTAACGCATCGACGCAATTCGTGATTTCAGCCCGTTTCTGGCCCCATTTTAGAGTCTTTTTTGAGCTACATTTTGAGGTAATTTGGCAGTAATTCCAAAGAAATAGGCTACTTGCTAATTATCACCTAATTACCATAAAGCTGGCGGACCTGTAAAAAGAAGTGTTACCAGGGACATTTTAAACCAAACATCATGTATGTTGTTGTCACAGTGGTTCGTACGTGGTGTGAGGAGTCCTGATAGAGAGAGTGTCTGGTCTGAGGAGAAACTGGCCTCATCAGGGGGGCCACACTGAGACGCTCCTCCCCGTCCAAAGAGAGGACAGGAGGAGGAGGAGGAGGAGGAAGGTCGCTCTGCTTCTCCGTTGTCCTGGTGACAGGAGGAAGGACAGCCCTGGTGGAGGAAGCATGAGCACATCATCAATAGTTTGCGCGATACATAAATATGATTTTACAAAAGTCAACTAATAAAGACAAAACTGTAAACAGCGGCAGGTTTAATGTGAATAAATCAGCTGACCGGGAGTCAGCGGTCCGGCGGGGCAGCTGTGTTGGTTCTGTGCTGTCGTTTCGGGGATTGTGGCGGGACGGGTAGAGGTCGGCATAGCGGCTCTTCCAGGCCAAACGGGTCAACATCTCCTTCTGGATCTGCTCTCGGTAGCAGTTCTGGCCCTGGGTCGTCAGCAGGTGACACATCTCCTGCCATAGAACCCATTTTCATTCACATATCTGGAGGTCAGAGGTCATCGGACCCCTTTGAAAATCAACATGCCAGTTTTTCCTCGCCAAAATTTTGTTTAAGTTTGGAGCGTTATTTAACCTCCTTCATGACAAGCTAGTATGACATGGTTGGTACCGATGGATTCCTAAAGCTGGGCAGACACTGTACGATTTTAGAAATGTTGTTGTGTACTTCCTACTCCTACTGTACGAGTAGGTCGCTTGAGATGTAAAGCCAAAGCTCACGATTTATGTGACCACACTGTACAGTCCGATCATCAGCCACGACCTCAGTGATCACACGGCTGGTCAGTAGGAGTTAATCTGTCCTCGGTCCCCCCTGTACACTGCACGGCAAACGACACCCGACGAAGCTGAAATTCAGTGCGACTCTAAAATGAGTCGTATGGCTCGAAATTCAGGCCAGAAAGGGGCTAAAATCATAAATCATCTATAGCTTTGTTAGTTTCATAAGATACCAGTATCTTCACTATAGCTTTAAAATTGAGCAAAAAAATGCAAATTGTGTTAATGCGTTAAAGAAATTAGTGGCGTTAAAACGAATTATGAAGTTATTATCGGGTTAATTTACAGTTTAGCTGTCATTGTTTATGAAGATGTAAAAACCAAAGAAAGTCAGCGAGGTTTGACAGTAACTGCTGCACCGCCACAAACAACACAATAAATACAAATTGATCTCTTTTACCACCAAAAAACAAAGAAAGAAAAAAACAAGGTAAAGGCTTTGAAAGCTTGAAGACTTATAACATACAACAAGCTGAATGCCAGAGTTTAGATGGTAGAGATGCTGCGTTGCTGAAATCTCATTATGAAATAATACGTTTAGATAATTGTTAAATATCTTCTTTTACCTTATTGTGCCTGATGCAGAGCTGTACAGGATCAGCTGCTCACTGTGGAGAAGAGTTGTGGATCAGATAACTGTAACACAAGGAAACATGAGACACACACACACACATACACACGCACGCACACATCCTGTTACGCTAACCTATGCTTAAAGCCTTTAACCTTTGCTAAACAGCGATCCCTGTGGCCACAACTGGTAATTATTAGGGCTGTCAATTGATTCAAATAGTTAATCGCATATTAATCTCAGAATTATGTATCTGTTCAAAATGTACCTTAAAGGGAGATTTGTCAAGTATTTAATCCTCTTATCAACATGGGAGTGGACAAATATGCTTGCTTTATGCAAATGTATGTATATATTTATTATATTAAAATCAATTATTAACACAAAACAATGACAGATATTGTCCAGAAACCCTCACAGGTACTGCATTTAGCATAAAGAATATGCTCAAATCATAACATGACAAACTCAATCCCAACAGGCAACAACAGCTGTCAGTGTGTCAGTGTGCTGACTTGACTATGACTTGCCCCAAACTGCATGTGATTATCATAAAGTGGGCATGTCTGTAAAGGGGAGACTCGTGGGTACCCATAGAACCCATTTTTATTTACCTATCTGGAGGTCAGAGGTCAAGGGACCCCTTTGAAAATGGAAATGACAGTTTTTCCTTGCCAAAATTGAGCCTCCTTCACAACAAACTGGTATGGCATGGCATGGTTTTCTAGTTTCATATGATACCAGTATCTTAACTCTAGCTTTAAAGCACAAATTGCGTTAATGCGTTAAAGAAATTAGTGGCATTAAAACAAATTTGCGTTAACGCGTTATTATCGTGTTAACTCTGACAGCCCTACATGAATCACATAAATCATCCAACAAGGAAACAATCATCATAGAAACAACTTCATAGAAAATATAAAAAACAAAAATAGTAGGCTATATTGGCTGTCTAAAAGGGTTTAAATGACAGAAACAAATGCAAACTAGTAGTTAACACCTACAACAGGTTGTGGGTATCAACCCGATTCGTTCAGTGCAGTGTGCAGATCTTTTGACTTTTACCTTCTGTTACTAATCAAACACAATTTCACTTGTTGACTTGTCAAAACAGTACTTACGTCATAAATTGCAAGACAAAACAAAAAAAACCTAAGAAGCTGAACATAAACCTTTATTTTTTCTAAAAGACAACAGAGCTTTGGTGGTCATTGTGTGTGTTTTTGAGGCTTTGTAATAACAGTTCTGCTGCAGACGCTCTGCTGTGTCATTTAATTGAATATTTATGCCACAAGATGGCAGCACTCTGATGTAGTTCACTGAAGGTAACTCCGTTGGACTAATGCTGTTTACAGACTGTGTGTATAATCACCTCAAACTAACTGGTTGTAGCATTGCAGTTATGTTAAAAACATGTATTACTTCTTCACAATTAAGTTGCTATATGCAAGTTGAATTTTGGATAATTAGGATCAACTGGAATAGTTTTATTTACCTTAATCTGAGACGCGCAGGATCGTGACTTTACTATCTCTCAGAGGCTGTAGCCTCTTCAGTTTTAGAGCTATAGAGTGAAGGAACAGATATCATATGAAACTAGGAAATCTAAGGAATCCATTGATACCAACCATGTCACACTAGCTTGCGAGGAAAAACTGTCAGGGCCATTTTCAAAGGGGTCCCTTGACCTCTGACCTCCAGATATGTGAATGAAAATGGGTTCTACAGACATGCCCACTTTATGATAATCACATGCAGTTTTTTTCATGCAGTATAAATGTGTTACTGTCTCCTATTCTAAAATAGTATCTGAATATTTCTGCATACTGGGGTCCCTAAACAGTATTGAATTACATAAATTGGGTATCACTGTAAAGCTGAGACTCTTGTGGATCCAATGAGCCCAACTGTATTCATGTGTGATGATGTTAGTCCCCATAGGAGACATTTCATTGTAGTGAGACCATTTTTTTTAAACTTGACCTCTGTACTGTATAAAATGACCTGTGGTGACCTCTAGGATAATCACAGCCTCATGAAACTTTACAACCACAAACTAGAGACCTAGAGCATTCAGAGGATGGATGGCTTTCCTAGCTAGATTGACAATAAGGGGGTTTCTGAGCAGTTTACACAACAGATTTGCTCCCCATCCAAGCCAAGATGAGCAATAGCGACAAACAAAATATGTCTCCTATAAGTTTGTTAGACATGTTAGCGGTGTGGTTATAGACCTTTGGAGAATATGAAATTGATATTCTCATTTTAGTAAGAACACATTTTTCCCCAAAAATTATGGGTGAACTTGAATTTTTCTCAGAAAAAAGGTCTCTGCTGGACCTTTTTCGAGGTAGTATCAACACGGGATTTGACAGTTTGTCGTCAGGAACAATATCCAAATATGTGTCGCTCTCTACTAGGTCAACGTCAACACCTTTAACTACAGCTGGCAGAGGGTTTGGTGGTGGCTTCCTGAAGTCAATAATCATGTCTTTGGTTTTAGACACATGTAGAAGGAGGAAAGACTCATCACACAAAGTCATCCACCACTGGCCCATGATCCTGTACCTCCCCTTCAACAAGGCTAACATGAACAGAACCATCAGCAAATTGTATAATGTGTCTATTTTTACAAGATGTATAAGATGTAAAGAAGGGGGGAGAGGGAACCGGTGGATGAGTAGAGATGACTTGAGAGTCACACACTGAGACCTATCAGTTAATGAATCCATTATCAGGTTAGGATCCAGTTGAAAATGACTGATGAGCCTCTCAGCAAGCAGGAATGGCTGTGGTACTAATGCCAAAAGAGAAATCAATAAATAAGAGTCTGTCATGAGACTTGGGGTCCTACAGTGTAACTACATCATTCTCCCAGCCCAGTCAACCAGCACAAAATTTAATGTATTGATTTGTGTACGCAGACATGCATTTCATATTTTTGTTCGTGATGGTCAGCACAAAATCAATTCAATAAAAACTATTCAATGATTTCTTGACATTGCAATGACTGAAATCACCTTATATAATATAATATTAGGAGCGTCAGGAGAGATGGATTGTAATTTCTGTGTCACTTTAAAAATGGTGTCAGCAGCAGAATTGGCGTTGTTTGAATGTAAATAACAGTAATGAATAAGTGGTGAACTCCCTCTGGAGGTACAAACGGTGTGACCGACACAGATAGAAGCTCAATGTCGGGCAGGCCAACCCGGACCCGGTAAACATTACTGCACCATCTGGGACTGATATACAAACACACCTCCTCCCAGTGATCTGTGTGTCACTGGGAGGAGGTGTGTTTGTACAATCCATCTCTCCTGATGCTCCTAATATTATATTATATAAGGTGATTTCAGTCATTGCTGGAGAGGAGCCCCACACCGCTGATATCCAAAGCCGAGTCCGTGTCCAGATTGGTGAGCCAAGTTGCCATCAGACAGGCATCCGTAGATGGTTGACATTTCCTTGTAGCTCGTCATTCTTGTTCCTCAAGGATTGCACATGAAATTGCCAGGATTATAGGAGGCAGCGGAATGTGATTCTTCAGCTGTTGAAGCATTGACGCACACCATCTTTCTTTCCTCGTTTCCTGACATGACGAGACTTTCCAAAGTTATTAACGGTCCCAATCAATATATCCTGGTTAAGGTTTTGATCCATCCAACAACAAATGTACGGGATCATCCACGGCCTGGCGATTACACTGTAACCTCAGGAGAAACTCAGGTGAGTACTGGATTGTCTGGGAATGCAGGCAAAGTTCAGAATACACGTTAAGAGTAGAAGGTGAAACATAGGGTGAAATAGCCTAATGTGGGACATTTTTTGCATTTCAGATTTCTGGAATATATTGTGATACAAAGCCAAGACATTAAATCCAAACCCAGCACCACGGTGAAATCCCCAGGATGTGTCCTAATCAAACCAAAAAAGATTGATCACTGTTTAAAAAATCAACAGCAGAGTCTACTGATCACCAAATGTGTTGCCAAAATCCACAAACATGACAAGCTGCTAATAAACCCGCCTCCTCTCTCAGTTGCTGGACGTGTAGGGCGCGGCAGTACATACGTCAATATGGGTGCCATATTGGACAGGGCAAGACTGGCCTTTAACCCTATACAAATGAACGGGGGAGCTGCCGCTTTTCTGGATAAAAAGCACTATAACGTCTACATTTCTCAACCGATTTCAACGAGTCGTTATTATATAAAGGGTTTATGATCAATGTGGAGTAGAAAATAAAGTTTTGTCTCCAGTTACTTAGAATCTGGATAGTTGAGCTATAATCGCTGCTAGACGTTCAGGAGACGAGTGTGTACCGTAGGCTGATATAAACTGATTTACTGACGTGATAGAAAATAATTCATTTATCAGAAGGAATTGTTAAAAGTCACGTTTGTCAAGTATGACTTTGCTTTACTTTCCTTGTTTAAGGTTAATACTTGTAGAGCTCCCTGTATAATATCATAAATATGATATAATATACAATGAAATGTCTTCCTCTGTTTTAGCAATCATCAATCATTACCACTAACACTGCTACTGAAATTACTATTACATTCATTTTCAGGCACTTATCACTCTCATACTAATACAGTAAGAGCAATCAGAATAAGAGGCAATTAGTAGTAAATACCTCTGTGTCTAAAGTTAACGTTACTCATGGCAAAATTTCTTTTTTGCCTTTTTTAAGAAATAAAGTCTGAAAAAGTCTGAAAAAAGTTGGCAAAAAAAGTCCATAGAAATAAATGTCCATAGAAAAAAAGTCGGAAAAATGTCTGACAAAAAAGTCTGAAAGAAGTAAAAAAAAATGCCAATAGAAAAAAAGTCTGAAAGAAAAGTCTGAAAAATTAAAAAAAAAATGTCAGAAGAGAAAAAGTCTGAAAGATGTAAAAAAATTTTCTTAAAAATAAAGTCTGAAAAAAAGTCTGAAAGATGTCACTTTGAAAGGTATGCTGTAATTACGGGCAGTTGTATTTTCTTGGTTTGTAGCCCTTTCTGAAAGATGTCAAAAATATGTCCTCGGAAAAAAGTCAGAAAAAAAGTCTAAAAAATGTCCTTAGAAAAAAAGTCTGAAAGATGCAAAACAAATGTCCTTAGCAAAAAAGTCTGGAAAAAAAAGTCTGGAAAAAAAGTCTAAAAAATGTCAAAAGAAATGTTCATAGAAAAGAAGTCTGAAAAAATTCTGAAAAAAAAGTCCATAGAAAAAAAGTGTGAAAAATGGCAAAAAAAAATGTTCATAGAAAAAAAGTCAGAAATTTTTTTGAATAAAAAGTCTGAAAAATGTCTGACAATAAAGTTTGAGAGATGCCAAACAAAAAGTCAGAAGAAAAAAAGTCTGAAAGATGTAAAAAAAAAAAAAATGTCGGAAGAGAAAAAGTCTGAAAGATGTAAAAAAAATGTTCTTAAAAATAAAGTCTGAAAAAAAGTCTGAAAGATGTCACTTTGAAAGGTATGCTGTAATTACGGGCAGTTGTATTTTCTTGGTTTGTAGCCCTTTCTGAAAGATGTGAAAAAAGTAAACAAAAAAGTCTGAAAAAAAAGTCTGGAAAAAAAGTCTAAAAAAGGTCAAAAGAAATGTTCATAGAAAAGAAGTGTGAAAAAATTCTGAAAAAAAAGTCCATAGAAAGAAAGTCTGAAGAAATTCTGAAAAAAAAGTCTGAAAAATGTCTGACAATAAAGTTTGAGAGATGCCAAACAAAAAGTAAGAAGAAAAAAAGTCTGAAAGATGTAAAAAAAAAAAACAATGTCGGAAGAAATAATAAGTCTGAAAAAATTCTGGAAAAGAATTCTGAAAAAAGTCTGAAAAAAAAGTTCATAGAAAAAATGTCCATAGAAAAAAAGTCAGAAAGATGTAAAAAAAAAAAAAAGATGTCGGAAGAAAAATAACTGACAAAAAGTCTAAAAAATGTCTGGAAAAAAAAGTCTGAATATATCTGACAGAAAAATGTTCATAGAAAAAAATTCTGAAAAAATTCTGAAAAAAATGTCCCTAGAAAAAAGTCTGACAAAAAAGTCTGACAAAAAAGTCTGAAAAATGTCAAAAAAAATGTCCATAGAAAAAAATCAGGAAAAAATGTCAAAAAAAAAGTCTGAAAGATGTAAAAAGAAAATGTCGGAACAAATAAAGTCTGAAAAAATTCTGAAAAAGAATTCGGAAAAAAGTCGGAAAAAAAAGTCCATAGAAAAAATGTCCATAGAAAAAAGTCGGAAAGATGTAAAAAAAAAAAAAAGATGTCGGAAGAAAAAATGTCTGACAAAAAGTCGAAAAAATGTCTGGAAAAAAAAGTCTGAAAATGTCTGACAGAAAAATGTTCATAGAAAAAAAGTCTGACAAAAAAGTCTGAAAAATGTCAAAAAAAATGTTCACAGAAAAAAAGTCTGAAAAAATTCTGAAAAAAAAGTCTGAAAAATTTCTGACAAAAAAGTTTGAAAGATGTCAAAAAAAATGTCAGAAGAAAAAAGTCTGAAAGATGTAAAAAGAAAATGTCGGAAGAAATAAAGTCTGAAAAAATCTGGAAAAAGAATTCGGAAAAAAGTCAGAAAAAAAAGTCCATAGAAAAAATGTCCATAGAAAAAAGTCGGAAAAAATGAAGTCTGAAAAAATTCTGAAAAAGAATTCGGAAAAATGTCTGGAAAAAAAAGTCGGAAAAATGTCTGGAAAAAAAAGTCTGACAAAAATGTCTGGAAAAAAATGTCTGAAAAATGTCTGACAAAAAGTCTGAAAGTTGTAAAAAAAATGTCCTTAGAAAAAAAGTCTGACAAAAAAGTCAGAAAAATGGCAAAAAAAAATGTCAGAAGAGAAAAAGTCTGAAAGATGTAAAAAAAATGTTCTTAAAAATAAAGTCTGAAAAAAAGTCTGAAAGATGTCACTTTGAAAGGTATGCTGTAATTACGGGCAGTTGTATTTTCTTGGTTTGTAGCCCTTTCTGAAAGATGTCAAAAACATGTCCTCGGAAAAAAGTCAGAAAAAAAGTCTAAAAAATGTCCTTAGAAAAAAAGTCTGAAAGATGCAAAACAAATGTCCTTAGCAAAAAAGTCTGGAAAAAAAAGTCTGGAAAAAAAGTCTAAAAAATGTCAAAAGAAATGTTCATAGAAAAGAAGTCTGAAAAAATTCTGAAAAAAAAGTCCATAGAAAAAAAGTGTGAAAAATGGCAAAAAAAAATGTTCATAGAAAAAAAGTCAGAAATTTTTTTGAATAAAAAGTCTGAAAAATGTCTGACAATAAAGTTTGAGAGATGCCAAACAAAAAGTCAGAAGAAAAAAAGTCTGAAAGATGTAAAAAAAAAAAAAAATGTCGGAAGAGAAAAAGTCTGAAAGATGTAAAAAAAATGTTCTTAAAAATAAAGTCTGAAAAAAAGTCTGAAAGATGTCACTTTGAAAGGTATGCTGTAATTACGGGCAGTTGTATTTTCTTGGTTTGTAGCCCTTTCTGAAAGATGTGAAAAAAGTAAACAAAAAAGTCTGAAAAATGGCAAAAAAAAATGTTCATAGAAAAAAAGTCTGAAAAAATTCTGAAAAAAATGTCCCTAGAAAAAAGTCTGACAAAAAAGTCTGAAAAATGTCAAAAAAATGTCCATAGAAAAAAATCAGGAAAAAATGTCAAAAAAAAAGTCGGAAAAAAAAAAGTCTGAAAGATGTAAAAAGAAAATGTCGGAAGAAATAAAGTCTGAAAAAATTCGGAAAAAGAATTCGGAAAAAAGTCGGAAAAAAAAAGTCCATAGAAAAAATGTCCATAGAAAAAAGTCGGAAAATGTCTGACAGAAAAATGTCTGAAAGATGACAAATTAAAATGTTGGAAGAAATAAAGTTGGAAAAATGTCTGAAAAAATGTCTGAAAAAAAAGTCCATAGAAAAAACGTCCTCAGAAAAAAAGTTAAAAAAAAAAGACTGGAAAGAAAAGTCTGAAAATGTCTGACAAAAAAGTCTGAAAGATGTAAAAAAAAAAATGTCGGAAGAAATAAAGTCGGAGAAAAGTCTGAAAAAAAAGTCAATAGAAAAAAAGTCTGACAAAAAAGTCGGAAAAATGTAAAAAAAAAATGTCTGAAGAAAAAAAGTCGGAAAAATGTCAATCGGTAAATAAACAGGCTTTCCAACGATGTAAAATACAATGACCATTAGCATTGTAACAACAGAGAAATAATCCACCAAACACAAGTTTACAAACTTTTTTTCCCCAGTTATACAACAATTACAATCTAATGAACATGTAAATCTAATGAACATGTCTACCGTTTTCTAGTCTAGGCAAGGGTATATTTGATCTTAAATACAATCTATCTACTTTATGTTGTTGACGTCTGTATGACGATAAAGTAGAATAAATTAAATGTCTGTCTTAGTTTGAGCAGTTTACACTAAATGTTTGTACCAGCAGTCGCACGAAACTGACATTGGCACGTGTGCATGACGTCAGAGCAAGTCGGCATCAAGTCGGACACAAATCTAACCGGCTCAAATAAGATCAATCTCACGAGAGTTTCCCCCAATTCGTGGGTTCTCTTCTAGACACTACCGGGAGGCGGAGCTAAAGAAGAAGAAAAAAAGCTCGTTGGAGATGAGCCAGGCCTGCGCAGAATCGATCAATGCATCATCACGCAATGCATGCCGGTTAGATTTGTGTCCGACTTGATGCTTGATGCCGACTTGCTCTGATGTCGTGCACACGTGGGCAACGATAACCTCACGAGATCGAGGCAGCCGCAGTTTTTAGAGCCAGGCGCCGCAGTTGCTCTCCACTCACTGCAAGACCCAGGGCATGATGGGAAACAGCTGGCTGTCGCCTGATCAAAGAGCTGATTGGCTCTTAGTTTTGACAGCAAACACCAGGTGTTGTAGAAAGTCACAACTCTCTGTGTAATTGTGATATTTAACACTAAATTATAGGATATTAGTTTCATGTTGTTCAATGAAGGTTTCATCTGTTAACAAACATCTTGTGTGGTTGATAATAATAATAATTATAATAATGAAGGTTATCTAATTACAACACTTATCATCATTATGTGCTTTACAAGGTGGACATAAAAATAATAAAGGATAGAATTCAAAGACAGACACACGCACATTTCCACATATATTTACAAACAAATATAAATAAATCCTAATGTGGTCTGAAAACTACAAGTGGCCTACAGATCAGATCTAACAGGAAGTAGCTTTTCCTGTGACTTCCTGTACATTCTTTGAAGGCTGCTGGAAACTGTCCGACTTGACCGCAGCTTCCTGTCACCACGCCCCCTGCTGCTGCTCCACCACCCTGCTGCTGCTGCTGCTCCACCCTGCTGCTGCTGCTGCTGCTCCACCCTGCTGCTGCTGCTGCTGCTCCACCCTGCTGCTGCTGCTGCTCCACCCTGCTGCTGCAGTCTGATCTCTCTACTTCCGCGTCGAGAAGCAGTTCATCTCCAACGAGCCTAAAGGAAGGTGTCGGTTTTACAGGAATAGTTATTGATCCAAAGTTGTAGTTATTATTGTTAAATACTAACGTTTGAGTATAGGACTTTATTACTTTGTAGTGTTCAATAGTTAAGGTTATCCACTGTCCGTTTATTTGCGAGATAGTGACTTTTGTACCAGACAGCTACCTGTTATCTGTTATCTAACAACAACACAGTCCTGTTACAGTAGTGTGTTATCTAGTGTGTTATCTAGTGTGTTATCTAGTGTGTTATCTAGTGTGTTATCTAGTGTGTTGTCATCAGCTGATCATGTCTGGTGTTGTT
>NW_027428167.1:0-13623 GCF_043250625.1 Sebastes fasciatus | reverse complement strand
GTATAGTGTAGTATAGTGTACTATAGTGTAGTATAGTGTAGTGTAGTGTAGTGTAGTATAGTGTAGTGTAGTATAGTGTACTATAGTGTAGTGTAGTGTAGTGTAGTATAGTGTACTATAGTGTAGTGTAGTGTAGTGAAGTATAGTGTACTATAGTGTAGTGTAGTATAGTGTACTATAGTGTAGTATAGTGTAGTATAGTGTAGTGTAGTGTAGTGTAGTGTAGTATAGTGTAGTGTAGTATAGTGTACTATAGTGTAGTGTAGTATAGTGTACTATAGTGTAGTGTAGTGTAGTGTAGTATAGTGTACTATAGTGTACTATAGTGTAGTGTAGTATAGTGTACTATAGTGTAGTGTAGTGTAGTATAGTGTAGTGTAGTGTAGTATAGTGTACTATAGTGTAGTATAGTGTAGTGTAGTATAGTGTATAGTGTACTATAGTGTACTATAGTGTACTGTCGTGTAGTGTAGTGTATAGTGTAGTATAGTGTAGTGTAGTGTAGTATAGTGTACTATAGTGTAGTATAGTGTAGTGTAGTGTAGTATAGTGTACTATAGTGTAGTGTAGTGTAGTGTAGTATAGTGTACTATAGTGTAGTATAGTGTAGTGTAGTGTAGTACAGTGTAGTGTACTATAGTGTACTATAGTGTAGTGTAGTATAGTGTACTGTAGTGTAGTGTAGTGTAGTATAGTGTAGTATAGTGTACTATAGTGTAGTATAGTGTAGTGTAGTGTACTATAGTGTACTATAGTGTACTGTAGTGTAGTGTAGTGTAGTGTACTATAGTGTACTGTAGTGTAGTGTAGTATAGTGTAGTATAGTGTACTATAGTGTAGTATAGTGTAGTGTAGTGTAGTGTAGTGTAGTATAGTGTACTATAGTGTAGTATAGTGTAGTGTAGTATAGTGTACTATAGTGTAGTGTAGTGTAGTATAGTGTAGTGTAGTGTAGTATAGTGTACTATAGTGTAGTATAGTGTAGTATAGTGTACTGTAGTGTAGTGTAGTGTAGTATAGTGTAGTATAGTGTACTATAGTGTAGTATAGTGTAGTATAGTGTAGTGTAGTATAGTGTATAGTGTACTATAGTGTACTATAGTGTACTGTAGTGTAGTGTATAGTGTAGTATAGTGTAGTGTAGTGTAGTATAGTGTACTATAGTGTAGTGTAGTGTAGTATAGTGTACTATAGTGTAGTATAGTGTAGTGTAGTGTAGTACAGTATAGTGTACTATAGTGTACTATAGTGTAGTATAGAGTAGTGTAGTGTAGTGTAGTGTAGTATAGTGTAGTATAGTGTACTATAGTGTAGTATAGTGTAGTATAGTGTAGTGTAGTATAGTGTATAGTGTACTATAGTGTACTATAGTGTAGTGTAGTGTATAGTGTAGTATAGTGTAGTGTAGTGTAGTATAGTGTACTATAGTGTAGTGTAGTGTAGTATAGTGTACTATAGTGTAGTATAGTGTAGTGTAGTGTAGTACAGTATAGTGTACTATAGTGTACTATAGTGTAGTATAGAGTAGTGTAGTGTAGTGTAGTATAGTGTAGTATAGTGTACTATAGTGTAGTAAAGTGTAGTGTAGTGTAGTGTAGTATAGTGTACTATAGTGTACTATAGTGTAGTATAATGTAGTGTAGTGTAGTATAGTGTAGTATAGTGTACTATAGTGTACTATAGTGTAGTATAGTGTAGTGTAGTGTAGTATAGTGTAGTGTAGTATAGTGTAGTGTAGTGTTTAGTATAGTGTAGTATAGTGTAGTATAGTGTAGTGTAGTGTAGTATAGTGTAGTGTAGTATAGTGTACTATAGTGTAGTATAGTGTAGTATAGTGTACTATAGTGTAGTATAGTGTAGTGTAGTGTAGTGTAGTATAGTGTAGTGTAGTATAGTGTACTATAGTGTAGTGTAGTGTAGTATAGTGTAGTGTAGTATAGTATAGTGTACTATAGTGTAGTATAGTGTAGTATAGTGTACTGTAGTGTAGTGTAGTGTAGTATAGTGTAGTATAGTGTACTATAGTGTAGTATAGTGTAGTGTAGTATAGTGTATAGTGTACTATAGTGTACTGTAGTGTAGTGTAGTGTATAGTGTAGTGTAGTGTAGTATAGTGTACTATAGTGTAGTGTAGTGTAGTATAGTGTACTATAGTGTAGTATAGTGTAGTGTAGTGTAGTACAGTATAGTGTACTATAGTGTACTATAGTGTAGTATAGAGTAGTGTAGTGTAGTGTAGTATAGTGTACTATAGTGTAGTAAAGTGTAGTGTAGTGTAGTGTAGTATAGTGTACTATAGTGTACTATAGTGTAGTATAATGTAGTGTAGTGTAGTATAGTGTAGTATAGTGTACTATAGTGTACTATAGTGTAGTATAGTGTAGTGTAGTGTAGTATAGTGTAGTGTAGTATAGTGTAGTGTAGTGTAGTGTTTAGTATAGTGTAGTATAGTGTACTATAGTGTAGTATAGTGTAGTGTAGTGTAGTGTAGTATAGTGTAGTGTAGTATAGTGTACTATAGTGTAGTGTAGTGTAGTATAGTGTAGTATAGTGTACTATAGTGTAGTATAGTGTAGTGTAGTGTAGTGTAGTATAGTGTAGTGTAGTATAGTGTACTATAGTGTAGTGTAGTGTAGTATAGTGTACTATAGTGTAGTGTAGTGTAGTGAAGTATAGTGTACTATAGTGTAGTGTAGTATAGTGTAGTATAGTGTACTATAGTGTAGTATAGTGTAGTGTAGTGTAGTGTAGTGTAGTGTAGTGTAGTATAGTGTAGTGTAGTATAGTGTACTATAGTGTAGTGTAGTATAGTGTACTATAGTGTAGTGTAGTGTAGTGAAGTATAGTGTACTATAGTGTAGTGTAGTATAGTGTACTATAGTGTAGTATAGTGTAGTATAGTGTAGTGTAGTGTAGTGTAGTGTAGTGTAGTATAGTGTAGTGTAGTATAGTGTACTATAGTGTAGTGTAGTATCGTGTACTATAGTGTAGTGTAGTGAAGTATAGTGTACTATAGTGTAGTGTAGTATAGTGTAGTATAGTGTACTATAGTGTAGTATAGTGTAGTATAGTGTAGTGTAGTGTAGTGTAGTGTAGTATAGTGTAGTGTAGTGTAGTATAGTGTAGTGTAGTATAGTGTACTATAGTGTAGTGTAGTGTAGTATAGTGTACTATAGTGTAGTGTAGTGTAGTGAAGTATAGTGTACTATAGTGTAGTGTAGTATAGTGTACTATAGTGTAGTATAGTGTAGTATAGTGTAGTGTAGTGTAGTGTAGTGTAGTATAGTGTAGTGTAGTATAGTGTACTATAGTGTAGTGTAGTATAGTGTACTATAGTGTAGTGTAGTGTAGTGTAGTATAGTGTACTATAGTGTACTATAGTGTAGTGTAGTATAGTGTACTATAGTGTAGTGTAGTGTAGTATAGTGTAGTGTAGTGTAGTATAGTGTACTATAGTGTAGTGTAGTATAGTGTATAGTGTACTATAGTGTACTATAGTGTACTGTCGTGTAGTGTAGTGTATAGTGTAGTATAGTGTAGTGTAGTGTAGTATAGTGTACTATAGTGTAGTATAGTGTAGTGTAGTGTAGTATAGTGTACTATAGTGTAGTGTAGTGTAGTGTAGTATAGTGTACTATAGTGTAGTATAGTGTAGTGTAGTGTAGTACAGTGTAGTGTACTATAGTGTACTATAGTGTAGTGTAGTATAGTGTACTGTAGTGTAGTGTAGTGTAGTATAGTGTAGTATAGTGTACTATAGTGTAGTATAGTGTAGTGTAGTGTACTATAGTGTACTATAGTGTACTGTAGTGTAGTGTAGTGTAGTGTACTATAGTGTACTGTAGTGTAGTGTAGTATAGTGTAGTATAGTGTACTATAGTGTAGTATAGTGTAGTGTAGTGTAGTGTAGTGTAGTATAGTGTACTATAGTGTAGTATAGTGTAGTGTAGTATAGTGTAGTGTAGTATAGTGTACTATAGTGTAGTGTAGTGTAGTATAGTGTAGTGTAGTGTAGTATAGTGTACTATAGTGTAGTATAGTGTAGTATAGTGTACTGTAGTGTAGTGTAGTGTAGTATAGTGTAGTATAGTGTACTATAGTGTAGTATAGTGTAGTATAGTGTAGTGTAGTATAGTGTATAGTGTACTATAGTGTACTATAGTGTAGTGTAGTGTATAGTGTAGTATAGTGTAGTGTAGTGTAGTATAGTGTACTATAGTGTAGTGTAGTGTAGTATAGTGTACTATAGTGTAGTATAGTGTAGTGTAGTGTAGTACAGTATAGTGTACTATAGTGTACTATAGTGTAGTATAGAGTAGTGTAGTGTAGTGTAGTGTAGTATAGTGTAGTATAGTGTACTATAGTGTAGTAAAGTGTAGTGTAGTGTAGTGTAGTATAGTGTACTATAGTGTACTATAGTGTAGTATAATGTAGTGTAGTGTAGTATAGTGTAGTATAGTGTACTATAGTGTACTATAGTGTAGTATAGTGTAGTGTAGTGTAGTATAGTGTAGTGTAGTATAGTGTAGTGTAGTGTTTAGTATAGTGTAGTATAGTGTAGTATAGTGTAGTATAGTGTAGTGTAGTGTAGTATAGTGTAGTGTAGTATAGTGTACTATAGTGTAGTATAGTGTACTATAGTGTAGTATAGTGTAGTGTAGTGTAGTGTAGTATAGTGTAGTGTAGTATAGTGTACTATAGTGTAGTGTAGTGTAGTATAGTGTAGTGTAGTATAGTATAGTGTACTATAGTGTAGTATAGTGTAGTATAGTGTACTGTAGTGTAGTGTAGTGTAGTATAGTGTAGTATAGTGTACTATAGTGTAGTATAGTGTAGTGTAGTATAGTGTATAGTGTACTATAGTGTACTGTAGTGTAGTGTAGTGTATAGTGTAGTGTAGTGTAGTATAGTGTACTATAGTGTAGTGTAGTGTAGTATAGTGTACTATAGTGTAGTATAGTGTAGTGTAGTGTAGTACAGTATAGTGTACTATAGTGTACTATAGTGTAGTATAGAGTAGTGTAGTGTAGTGTAGTATAGTGTACTATAGTGTAGTAAAGTGTAGTGTAGTGTAGTGTAGTATAGTGTACTATAGTGTACTATAGTGTAGTATAATGTAGTGTAGTGTAGTATAGTGTAGTATAGTGTACTATAGTGTACTATAGTGTAGTATAGTGTAGTGTAGTGTAGTATAGTGTAGTGTAGTATAGTGTAGTGTAGTGTAGTGTTTAGTATAGTGTAGTATAGTGTACTATAGTGTAGTATAGTGTAGTGTAGTGTAGTGTAGTATAGTGTAGTGTAGTATAGTGTACTATAGTGTAGTGTAGTGTAGTATAGTGTACTATAGTGTAGTATAGTGTAGTGTAGTGTAGTGTAGTATAGTGTAGTGTAGTATAGTGTACTATAGTGTAGTGTAGTGTAGTATAGTGTACTATAGTGTAGTGTAGTGTAGTGAAGTATAGTGTACTATAGTGTAGTGTAGTATAGTGTAGTATAGTGTACTATAGTGTAGTATAGTGTAGTGTAGTGTAGTGTAGTGTAGTGTAGTATAGTGTAGTGTAGTATAGTGTACTATAGTGTAGTGTAGTATAGTGTACTATAGTGTAGTGTAGTGAAGTATAGTGTACTATAGTGTAGTGTAGTATAGTGTACTATAGTGTAGTATAGTGTAGTATAGTGTAGTGTAGTGTAGTGTAGTGTAGTGTAGTATAGTGTAGTGTAGTATAGTGTACTATAGTGTAGTGTAGTATCGTGTACTATAGTGTAGTGTAGTGAAGTATAGTGTACTATAGTGTAGTGTAGTATAGTGTAGTATAGTGTACTATAGTGTAGTATAGTGTAGTATAGTGTAGTGTAGTGTAGTGTAGTGTAGTATAGTGTAGTGTAGTGTAGTATAGTGTAGTGTAGTATAGTGTACTATAGTGTAGTGTAGTGTAGTATAGTGTACTATAGTGTAGTGTAGTGTAGTGAAGTATAGTGTACTATAGTGTAGTGTAGTATAGTGTACTATAGTGTAGTATAGTGTAGTATAGTGTAGTGTAGTGTAGTGTAGTGTAGTATAGTGTAGTGTAGTATAGTGTACTATAGTGTAGTGTAGTATAGTGTACTATAGTGTAGTGTAGTGTAGTGTAGTATAGTGTACTATAGTGTACTATAGTGTAGTGTAGTATAGTGTACTATAGTGTAGTGTAGTGTAGTATAGTGTAGTGTAGTGTAGTATAGTGTACTATAGTGTAGTGTAGTATAGTGTATAGTGTACTATAGTGTACTATAGTGTACTGTCGTGTAGTGTAGTGTATAGTGTAGTATAGTGTAGTGTAGTGTAGTATAGTGTACTATAGTGTAGTATAGTGTAGTGTAGTGTAGTATAGTGTACTATAGTGTAGTGTAGTGTAGTGTAGTATAGTGTACTATAGTGTAGTATAGTGTAGTGTAGTGTAGTACAGTGTAGTGTACTATAGTGTACTATAGTGTAGTGTAGTATAGTGTACTGTAGTGTAGTGTAGTGTAGTATAGTGTAGTATAGTGTACTATAGTGTAGTATAGTGTAGTGTAGTGTACTATAGTGTACTATAGTGTACTGTAGTGTAGTGTAGTGTACTATAGTGTACTGTAGTGTAGTGTAGTATAGTGTAGTATAGTGTACTATAGTGTAGTATAGTGTAGTGTAGTGTAGTGTAGTGTAGTATAGTGTACTATAGTGTAGTATAGTGTAGTGTAGTATAGTGTAGTGTAGTATAGTGTACTATAGTGTAGTGTAGTGTAGTATAGTGTAGTGTAGTGTAGTATAGTGTACTATAGTGTAGTATAGTGTAGTATAGTGTACTGTAGTGTAGTGTAGTGTAGTATAGTGTAGTATAGTGTACTATAGTGTAGTATAGTGTAGTATAGTGTAGTGTAGTATAGTGTATAGTGTACTATAGTGTACTATAGTGTACTGTAGTGTAGTGTATAGTGTAGTATAGTGTAGTGTAGTGTAGTATAGTGTACTATAGTGTAGTGTAGTGTAGTATAGTGTACTATAGTGTAGTATAGTGTAGTGTAGTGTAGTACAGTATAGTGTACTATAGTGTACTATAGTGTAGTATAGAGTAGTGTAGTGTAGTGTAGTGTAGTATAGTGTAGTATAGTGTACTATAGTGTAGTATAGTGTAGTATAGTGTAGTGTAGTATAGTGTATAGTGTACTATAGTGTACTATAGTGTAGTGTAGTGTATAGTGTAGTATAGTGTAGTGTAGTGTAGTATAGTGTACTATAGTGTAGTGTAGTGTAGTATAGTGTACTATAGTGTAGTATAGTGTAGTGTAGTGTAGTACAGTATAGTGTACTATAGTGTACTATAGTGTAGTATAGAGTAGTGTAGTGTAGTGTAGTGTAGTATAGTGTAGTATAGTGTACTATAGTGTAGTAAAGTGTAGTGTAGTGTAGTGTAGTATAGTGTACTATAGTGTACTATAGTGTAGTATAATGTAGTGTAGTGTAGTATAGTGTAGTATAGTGTACTATAGTGTACTATAGTGTAGTATAGTGTAGTGTAGTGTAGTATAGTGTAGTGTAGTATAGTGTAGTGTAGTGTTTAGTATAGTGTAGTATAGTGTAGTATAGTGTAGTGTAGTGTAGTATAGTGTAGTGTAGTATAGTGTACTATAGTGTAGTGTAGTGTAGTATAGTGTAGTATAGTGTACTATAGTGTAGTATAGTGTAGTGTAGTGTAGTGTAGTATAGTGTAGTGTAGTATAGTGTACTATAGTGTAGTGTAGTGTAGTATAGTGTAGTGTAGTATAGTATAGTGTACTATAGTGTAGTATAGTGTAGTATAGTGTACTGTAGTGTAGTGTAGTGTAGTATAGTGTAGTATAGTGTACTATAGTGTAGTATAGTGTAGTGTAGTATAGTGTATAGTGTACTATAGTGTACTGTAGTGTAGTGTAGTGTATAGTGTAGTGTAGTGTAGTATAGTGTACTATAGTGTAGTGTAGTGTAGTATAGTGTACTATAGTGTAGTATAGTGTAGTGTAGTGTAGTACAGTATAGTGTACTATAGTGTACTATAGTGTAGTATAGAGTAGTGTAGTGTAGTGTAGTATAGTGTACTATAGTGTAGTAAAGTGTAGTGTAGTGTAGTGTAGTATAGTGTACTATAGTGTACTATAGTGTAGTATAATGTAGTGTAGTGTAGTATAGTGTAGTATAGTGTACTATAGTGTACTATAGTGTAGTATAGTGTAGTGTAGTGTAGTATAGTGTAGTGTAGTATAGTGTAGTGTAGTGTTTAGTATAGTGTAGTATAGTGTACTATAGTGTAGTATAGTGTAGTGTAGTGTAGTGTAGTATAGTGTAGTGTAGTATAGTGTACTATAGTGTAGTGTAGTGTAGTATAGTGTAGTATAGTGTACTATAGTGTAGTATAGTGTAGTGTAGTGTAGTGTAGTATAGTGTAGTGTAGTATAGTGTACTATAGTGTAGTGTAGTGTAGTATAGTGTACTATAGTGTAGTGTAGTGTAGTGAAGTATAGTGTACTATAGTGTAGTGTAGTATAGTGTAGTATAGTGTACTATAGTGTAGTATAGTGTAGTGTAGTGTAGTGTAGTGTAGTATAGTGTAGTGTAGTATAGTGTACTATAGTGTAGTGTAGTATAGTGTACTATAGTGTAGTGTAGTGTAGTGAAGTATAGTGTACTATAGTGTAGTGTAGTATAGTGTAGTATAGTGTACTATAGTGTAGTATAGTGTAGTATAGTGTAGTGTAGTGTAGTGTAGTGTAGTATAGTGTAGTGTAGTATAGTGTACTATAGTGTAGTGTAGTATCGTGTACTATAGTGTAGTGTAGTGAAGTATAGTGTACTATAGTGTAGTGTAGTATAGTGTAGTATAGTGTACTATAGTGTAGTATAGTGTAGTGTAGTGTAGTGTAGTGTAGTGTAGTATAGTGTAGTGTAGTATAGTGTACTATAGTGTAGTGTAGTATAGTGTACTATAGTGTAGTGTAGTGTAGTGTAGTGTAGTGTAGTGTAGTATAGTGTACTATAGTGTACTATAGTGTAGTGTAGTATAGTGTAGTACACACCTTGCTGGTAAACATCAGTGTGCGGCTGGTCGGCGTTGACGACCTTCAGGACGTGCTGATAGGCTGAGCTCAGACCTGTGACCTCACAGCGGTAACGCTGCAGCTCAGCCAATCGCTGCTCCTCTGACGTGCTCCGGTCCTCCTCCAGACGCTGAGCGACGAAGTCGTCCGCCGGCCAGACGAAGGTCTGATGGTACACGTCTGCAGACAAGAAGTGATGTCACAGCTTTGACTCCATCAGTGGTGGACCCTGGTCAGGGTCAGACCCTCAGAGACCAGGACCGACCTGTCGGACCCTCAGAGACCAGGACCGACCTGTCGAACCCTCAGAGACCATGACCGACCTGTCGGACCCTCAGAGACCAGGACCGACTTGTCGGTGATATGCTGGAGAACACCAGCGGCTCCATGATGTGGATTATGTGTTCTGGGGCGCCGTTACGGGAGGCCGAAGTAGCGGTTCCGATCCTGAACGAGTGTTCGGAGTAAAGGGACGAGGAGGGGACATGGTGACAGTGATGGTGGAACAAGAACCCAGTAGCCACTTGACCAGACTCAGAGACTCAGAGGAGATATGATGGTGATTAAGATCTGGAGTTTCTGGAACTGTCAGTAGTTGGCGAGAGTCTCAAAAGGACTCAGCGTTTGTTTAGAAATAAAAGACCGGCGTAGATTGGCCCAGATTGGCTGGTTTTAGTCTGATATGCAGGCGTGGCGGCGAGGGTCGAAGTGAAGGGTTGAAGCGGTGAACTTGCAACATCTGAGGAAGCCTCAGAAGGCCATCAAGAACATGGCTTCTAGAGGTCGAGCAACATGGGGGGGTTGCTGTATCCGGATCGGATGGTGTGGATCAACGGTGAAGGGAAGGAGATGAGGATGTGGTGCAGGCTCTTTGGGTAAAAGACCTCTGAGAAGTGAAGTTAATGGAGGATGGACGGAGGACGGGCCTGAGCTGCCGGATAGAAGCTTATTCTGCATCGGTAGACTTTAATGGTCTGAGTTATGATGGCCATCACAGAATGAACTAAGGTAACAAAGCAGGTTACGGTAACGAGATAGAAAGACAGAAAGTATGAGTAGTACTGGAAAATCTTCAAAGCTGTCCAGGTAAGATGAGAGGGTAAAGGTTGACAGGCTACTATGGATGCACCGATACTGTGCTCATGTACTTGTACTTGCAAAACGGCTCCGATACCACTTTACGGCAGCGTGACGTTAACCTCTCGTCCCCATCTTTCGGATCCTCACACTCCACCTCCTTGACGGTGCGGGCAAGACGGGCCGGTGGCGTGCCCGACTCCGCTTGGCCGGGATCCCACCTCAGTCGGCGCACGCCGGCCCTCACTTTCATTGCGCCACGGGATTTTGCTTGCACCCTCTGACTCTCGCATGCGTGAGACTCCTTGGTTCGTGTTTCAAGACGGGTCGGGTGGGTTACCGACGTCGCCGCAGCCCCCTGGCGCCTTTTACGTGGGCCGAGCCCCGATCTGGGGCTGAGGACAGTCCGCCCCGGTCGACAGTCGCACCGGGAGCAGGGAGCCTCGACGCTGTGCGGCGAGGTCCGGGCGGGGAGCGCTGTAAAGCTGCGGCCGCGAGCCACCTTCGCCCCGAGCATTTCCAAGCCGTCCTAGAGACGGTGGCAGCGCACCGCCTTGTATGCGGGACTCCCCAGCCTGCCGTGTGTCGCTCACACCCTCCAGCTGGCTGTTAACGAGGGTCTTTAGACACAGAGAAGTACTCGTATCGGTACTCGGTATCGGAGAGTACCCAAATGTAAGTACTCGCACTCTGTCTGATCCCTACAGGCTGTCAATGATGGAGCTCTGGGAGGCAACGGCCAGCAGTATCAGGGCAGGATTTACAGGCTGAACGTCGGTGCCGGATACGGGCAACCTGTATTGGACTGGTGTCTGTGAGGAAGGCCAAGCTTCTGAACTTCTGGAATGAGAAGCAAGAAAGAGAATCAACGATGGCGTTGAAACGACCGGTAACGTGAGCTGCACGGTGAACGTATTGGTGAGTGACGGAACAGCGTGATGGACGGGACGCTGGAACGTTCTTTGTTGATTATGTCAACGACTGCAAGGTTGTTGGAGTAAATGAGGAAGGACTTGCTGGACCTGTCGTGGCCTCACAGACTGGCTGTGGCTACTACGGGTAGATTCCAAAGAGTTCCGGGGGGATGTACAGATGGATGTCCTGTGGGTATGTTGATTGATCACCATAGAAGAAGGTGATCCCGTTCCAGGTAGCGAGGAAGTTGAGCCGGAGTCGGAGTTTGGCGTGGCTTGAACTGACCGGTGAGGCAGCATTCAAGACTGATGGGATGGAACTCCTTTCATCTTGTAGCGTCTCTGAAGGGCGTCTGCGGCCCGGTCGGAATTTTATGGAGTTGTCCTCGGAGGTGATGAAGTAGGAGAACTGCGGTGACGGCTGCTGGACTCTTCTGGACGGCGTTTGGATTACGGGAAGCGGGATCTCGGCCTGGAGGCGGCCGTCGGAAGTATTCGGCTTCTGCTGCTGGTCTGCTGGCGTGGGCTGATGGAAACGTTGGACGTTGTCGTCCTGATTTCCTGCTGGCGTGGGATTATGCTGCTTATATGTGGTGAAGTTTAAATAACTCCCTTTTCTGTGTTCTCCAGGTGCAGCATACCAGCGCGGAACAGGAGGAGTGAGTTAGGCAGGTATTTATAGGAAACTGGCACGGTTCAGGTGCCGTCCTGCTCCTGACATTTCTTCTATTTAGCTTCAAATAGTAAACTCCACTTCCCATGATGCACCAGTGTTGAGTGAAATGTGTTTATGTTTGGTGGACTGAACTGAACTGGACTCACCCCCCGTCAGCGGGTCGACCAGTTTCCCCCGAAACCTCTCCAACAGCACGCCATCAGGAGCCTCCAACACCACTACACACACACACACACACACACACACACACACACACACAGTATTGTAATAAATACATATATAAATATATATAGTATAGTACATTTATACTTTACATATACAGTATAAATGAGCTGTAGGCTAATTGTTTGTTCTCACCAACATGTTCAGGGATGACCCCGGCCTGCTGGAGACTCAGAGCCTGCTGACGAGTCTGAGGGATTCCCTCCAACACCCAGCCCTGTAACACACACACACACACACACACACACACACACACACACACACACATACAGGTCATCACGGTGAACACTTGTGCTCCTCACCGGCTCCAGGTCGGCTAAGAAAGGCTCGGGGGCTCGCCCGCACCGTCGGGGAGGTGCAGCGTGAGGACCTGAAAGATGGCGATGGGAGGTTAACGTCACGCTGCCGTAAAGTGGTATCGGTGCCGTAAAGTGGTATCGGTGCCGTAAAGTGGTATCGGTGCCGTTGTGTCGGAGCCGTTTTGTGAGCACGAGTACATGAGCACAGTATCGAACCCGATACCCGATACTGTTATCGGGTATCGGGTATCGGTGCTTCCCTAGTATATAGCCTAACGTTAGTGTCATACTTCTGGTGACTAACAGACAGACAGAGAGAAAGAGACAGAGACAGAGAGACAGAGAGAGAGAGAGACAGAGAGAGAGAAAGAGACAGACAGACAGAGAGACAGACAGAGAGACAGAGAGAGACAGAGAGAGAGACAGAGAGAGACAGACAGAGAGACAGAGACAGAAAGACAGAGAGACAGAGAGAGAGACAGAGAGAGAGACAGAGACAGACAGACAGACAGAGAGTGAGACAGAGAGACAGAGAGAGAGACAGACAGACAGACAGACAGACAGACAGACAGACAGAGAGACAGAGAGTGAGACAGAGAGACAGAGAGACAGAGAGAGAGAGAGACAGACAGACAGACAGACAGACAGACACACAGACAGAGAGACAGAGAGTGAGACAGAGAGACAGAGAGACAGACAGACAGACAGACAGACAGAGAGACAGAGAGTGAGACAGAGAGACAGAGAGAGAGAGAGACAGAGAGACAGACAGACAGACAGACAGACAGAGAGACAGAGAGTGAGACAGAGAGACAGAGAGAGAGAGAGAGACAGACAGACAGACAGACAGAACAGACAGACAGACAGACAGACAGACAGACAGAGAGACAGACAGACAGACAGACAGACAGACAGAGAGACAGAGAGTGAGACAGAGACAGAGAGACAGAGAGAGAGACAGACAGACAGAGAGACAGACAGACAGACAGACAGACAGACAGAGAGACAGACAGACAGAGAGACAGAGAGACAGAGAGTGAGACAGAGAGACAGAGAGAGAGAGAGAGTGAGACAGAGACAGAGAGACAGAGAGAGAGACAGACAGACAGAGACAGACAGACAGACAGACAGACAGAGAGACAGAGAGAGAGACAGAGAGAGAGGGAGAGAGAGAGAGAGAGACAGACAGAGAGACAGAGAGAGAGACAGACAGACAGAGACAGACAGACAGACAGAGAGACAGAGAGAGAGAGAGACAGACAGACAGACAGACAGACAGACAGAGAGTGAGACAGAGAGACAGAGAGAGAGAGAGAGAGAGCTAGAGCTCCATGAGAACCTCCAG
>NW_027428165.1:12500-14843 GCF_043250625.1 Sebastes fasciatus | reverse complement strand
GAGGAGGAGGAGGAGAGGAGGAGGAGAGGAGGAGGAGAAGGAAGAGGAGGAGGAGGAGAGGAGGAGGAGAGGAGGAGGAGAGGAGGAGGAGAAGGAGAAGGAGGAGGAAGAGGAGGAGGAGGAGAGGAGGAGGAGGAGGAGGAGGAGAGGAGGAGGAGAAGGAGAAGGAGGAGGAAGAGGAGGAGGAGGAGAGGAGGAGGAGAGGAGGAGGAGAGGAGGAGGAGAAGGAGAAGGAGGAGGAAGAGGAGGAGGAGGAGAGGAGGAGGAGAGGAGGAGGAGAAGGAGAAGGAGGAGGAGGAGGAGAGGAGGAGGAGAGGAGGAGGAGAGGAGGAGGAGGAGGAGGAGAGGAGGAGAAGGAGAAGGAGGAGAAGGAGGAGAGGAGGAGGAGGAAGAGGAGGAGGAGGAGGAGGAGGAGGAGGAGGAGGAGAAGGAGGAGGAAGAGGAGGAGGAGGAGAGGAGGAGAGGAGGAGGAGGAGGAGAAGGAGGAGGAGGAGGAGGAGGAGGAGGAGGAGAAGAGGAGGAGGAGGAGAAGGAGGAGGAGGAGGAGGAGGAGGAGGAGAGGAGGAGAACAGCTTTAACTGGTCTAGAGTCTTTAAGATTGTATAAAGAGCTAACTAAGCTAACTAGCCTGTGTGGGTTTCAACAAGTTTAAGAGACTTCGGAGAACTTTTACAAAAACTGTTCATCTGAGAACTAAAGAACTAAACCTCAGCATGACGGGAACGCTGGAGATCAGAGATCAGAGATCAGAGATCAGTGATCAGCGATCAGCGATCAGAGAGATCAGAGATCAGAGATCAGCGATCAGAGATCAGCGATCAGAGATCAGAGATCAGAGAGATCAGAGATCAGAGATCAGCGATCAGAGATCAGAGATCAGAGAGATCAGAGATCAGCGATCAGAGATCAGAGATCAGAGAGATCAGAGATCAGAGATCAGTGATCAGAGATCAGCGATCGGAGATCAGAGATCAGTGATCAGAGAGATCAGAGATCAGTGATCAGAGAGATCAGAGATCAGTGATCAGAGAGATCAGAGATCAGCGATCAGAGATCAGCGATCAGAGATCAGAGAGATCAGAGATCAGAGATCAGCGATCAGAGATCAGAGATCAGAGATCAGCGATCAGCGATCAGAGATCAGTGATCAGAGAGATCAGAGATCAGAGATCAGCGATCAGAGATCAGTGATCAGCGATCAGAGATCAGAGATCAGCGATCAGAGATCAGCGATCAGAGATCAGAGATCAGTGATCAGAGATCAGTGATCAGAGAGATCAGAGATCAAAGAGATCAGAGATCAGTGATCAGTGATCAGAGATCAGCGATCAGAGATCAGTGATCACCGTTAGCATCGTTAGCACCGTTAGCATCGTTAGCACCGTTAGCATCGTTAGCACCGTTAGCATCGTTAGCACAGTTAGCATCGTTAGCATCGTTAGCACAGTTAGCATCGTTAGCACCGTTAGCATCGTTAGCACAGTTAGCATCGTTAGCACCGTTAGCATCATTAGCACCGTTAGCATCGTTAGCACCGTTAGCATCGTTAGCACCGTTAGCATCGTTAGCACAGTTAGCATCGTTAGCACAGTTAGCATCGTTAGCACCGTTAGCATCGTTAGCACAGTTAGCATCGTTAGCACCGTTAGCACCGTTAGCATCGTTAGCATCGTTAGCACCGTTAGCACCGTTAGCATCGTTAGCACCGTTAGCATCCCTCAGGTGTAATCATGTTGTGTTTAACCCGGACTAGTCAGCTCAGGTGAACTCACCTCTCTCCGCTGGAGGAGTCCTGCTTTACGTCCCCGCTGCTCTGCATCTCAGTGAACTCCTCAGCCTCTGATCAGAGATCATTATTGATCAGTATTGATCATTATTGTGATTTATTGATCAGAACATTTAAAAACAGGCAGCAGATTCTGAGTCCCCAACATTACACGTCACCGGAAGCGCGTCACTAAGCGGGGCGGAAACCTGTGCTGCCTTCAAGTACTCCGGCTAAACTCGAGTTTCCCAATTTCCAACGTAAATCAGTGCAACCGGACGGTTCAGTGCCGAGCCGTAATGTAGACTACAGAGACGCACCACGCTGTGATGCACGCTGTGATGCACGCTGTGATCCACGCTGTGATCCAGGACAAAGGGAATAAAGCACACCAGGAGAAACGACAGTTGCTGTTAGAAACTAAACGTTAAGCAAAACCTATAATACAACGCCAATATAGCTTTAATTATCCACTTACCTGCTGGCCAGTAACATAAACAAACAGATAGCACAATACTTTATATATGTTGCTCCGTGTTAGTGTCAAATAAACGTCTCTTTTTACGTATTTGCCGCTG
>NW_027428165.1:0-5000 GCF_043250625.1 Sebastes fasciatus | reverse complement strand
GTTAGCCAGGTGATGGCTAGCGGTGTTTGGGTGAAGGGAGTGTTGGTGCCCGTGTCACCGCTTTCAGCTCCTGCTACGAGAGTTGTCGTTTCCAACGTTCCCCCATTCATTAAAAGTGATGCCCTGGCAGGTGAACTCTCCCGGTTTGGGAAGTTTGCAAGCGGGTTCAAACCGATCGCTCTCGGGTGTAAGGACCCAGGCCTGAAGCACGTTCTATCGCTCCGCAGGCAAGTGTTCATGTATCTGAGGAGCGCAGATCAGAGTCTGAATGTGAGCTTCAGTGTGAAGGTTGGGGAGAGCTCGTACATAGTGTATGCAAGCACAGATAGTCTGCGGTGTTTTGAGTGTGGTGATATCGGGCATAAAAGGTTTGCCTGCCCGCACTCAAAACGGGCTGAGGGAGACGCCGGTCGTACCTCGAGCCAGCTGACAGCAGAGGCGAACAGCGCGGCTACAGCGGAGGCGAACAACGCGGCTACAGCGGAGGCGAACAGCGCGGTAACAGTGGAGGCGAACAGCGCGGCTACAGCGGAGGCGAACAACGCGGCTACAGCGGAGGCGAACAGTGCGGATACAGCGGAGCGGCGGTCAGGGAGAGGAGGAGTGAAGGGACCGAGTCAGGCTGGTACAGAACCACAGGCACCAGGGGGAGATCAGGGCCAGGAGGTACTGGAGGAGGTGGATGGAGATGGGCAAGAGGGTTTGGCAACAGGTGGTGAGGCTGGGGGGACAGGTGGGACCGAAGAGGTGCCAGGAACAGTTGCACTCCCAGGGCCGGAGCCAACAGTGGTTGTGGAGGGGGGCCCCCCTCCCCAGGTGGCAGCGGACAATGCGGGTGAGGCCTCCGGGCATGGACACCTGGGAAGGAAGGATCGTAGTGAGTCTGTGAAGAGGAGAACGATGGTGGTAGAGGAGGGAAACCCCTCTGGGGTGCAGTCACGGCCTGATAAGGTTTCCCCGGTGGGCCAGGAGGTAAGTCAGGAAGGGGCTGTGAGTGGAGCCGCGCCAAAGAGTAGGCAGGAAGGAGCGGGAGAAGGGATGGAGCTTGATGGGGATATAGTGGAAGGGGAGGTAAGTGGGATGATGTCTGAAGAGGAGGAATCTTCATCATCTGAGTCTGAGACAGAGCAACAGAAGGAGAAAGAGCTGTACTCAGTGAAAGAGTTAAACCACTTCCTCAATGAAACCAAAAACAAGGAAAATGTGCCTCTCGCTCGGTTCTTCCCAGATTCTAAAAAATTCCTTAAATCTGTGAGCCATGCCACCAAGGCTGCAGACGCAACGTTCCTGACTCCCAAAAAGAAGTACAGGCTCAGTAAATGGGCTACTTCAGTGAGGAAAGGTATGCCATAGATCACAGTTTAAAATGAATAGTTTGCATGATGCACATCTGCTGGTGGGGCTTTTCCTCTCGTTCACGTTTTCAATCTTTTCCTTTTCTCTTCTTATGGACGTTTTACGTATAGGCACTCTCAACATTAACGGCGCCAGAGACCAGGGGAAAAGGGCTGTGTTGGCAGAATTTGTAAATCAAAAACATGTTAATGTATTGTTCTTACAAGAAACCCACAGTGATGAAAAAAATGAAGTGGACTGGGGGGTCTGGTGGAAAGGAGCACAGGTTTTAAGTCATGGCACCAATCTTAGCGCTGGTGTTGCTGTGCTTTTCTCGCCAGGACTTGGACTAAACATCACCTCCCATAAGGAAGTGTCCAAGGGGAGGCTGTTGGTGGTCAGGGCTAACATCAGGAGCAAATCCTTTGTGTTTGTAAATGTGTATGCGCCTAATACAGGAAGGGAGCGCGGAGCTCTCTTTGGGGCTTTGCGACAGGAATTGGATTTGGTGGGGATGGATGAGGTTTTAGTGATGGGGGGGGACTGGAACTGCACAATTAACCCCTTTTTAGACAGAAGGGGGGTGGAGCCACATGTGGGTGCTGCTGGGGTTTTAAGAGACATTGTTTTAAGTAAAGATCTGATAGACACCTGGAGGCTCCATCATCCAGATGCCAAAAAATATACTTGGTTAAAGGTTGGGTCAGATAGGGTTAGTGCAGCACGGCTAGACCGCATCTACATTTGGAAACAACATAGTAATAAGCTGGTCAAAGTGAGCATAGTACCGTCTGGTTTCTCGGACCACCACCTGGCACTGGCTCACCTCTCCATTACACCAGGCCCTCTGAGGTCTCCATACTGGAAGCTTAACATCAAGCTTCTGCAAGATGCCTCCTTTTGCTCAAGCTTTGAGGAGTTTTGGAGTAGGTGGAGGGCCAGGAGAGGAGATTTTGTCTCATTATGTTTGTGGTGGGATGCCGGTAAGGCCCACATCAGACACTTTTGCCAGCAATACTCTGCTTTTTCCACGGCTGAGGTCAAAAGGGTGTTGGGTGGCCTGGAAAGTAGCATAAGTAGGATTGAAGATGAGCTGGTAAGTCACAACACAGCAGGAATGGAAAAAAATCTCACTGAACTGCGTAGAGACCTTGGGGCATATCTCCAAGAGCAGGCTAAAGGGGCTCTTGTGAGGTCAAGGTTCTCCATGCTAAGGGAGATGGATGCCCCCAGTGCGTTCTTCTTCGGGTTAGAGAGGAAACATGGGGAGGATAAGCAGATGCACTGTCTGCGTCTGGCTGATGGGAGGGTAACCTCGGTTATGGGTGAAATGCGAGAGGGGGCTGCAAAATTTTATGGGGATTTATTTTCTGCTGAAACTTGTGACAATGTGTGCACTGGAACCTTGCTGGAGGGCCTACCAAGACTCTCTGAGTCTCAAAAGACTAGTATGGACTTGCCCATTACCCTACAAGAGCTGAGTGAGGCAGTCTCTCAAATGGCCCCTGGGAGGGCCCCGGGGATCGACGGCCTGCCGGTGGATTTTTATAAAAAGTTCTGGGCAATACTTGGAACAGACTTATTTGAAGTACTTTGTGAATGTGTGGAAGCAGGGGAGCTACCTCTGAGCTGCCGTCGGGCGGTTCTGGCTCTTCTGCCAAAAAAAGGGGATTTGAGCGACTTGAGGAACTGGAGACCTCTGGCATTGCTCTGTGCGGATTTTAAAATCTACTCTAAGAGCCTTGCCAACAGACTCAAGAACTTATTGGACTCAATTGTGCACAAGGACCAATCATACTGTGTACCAGGTCGCTCAATGATAGACAATCTCCACCTACTACGCGACATGTTGGACTTGGCTCGACTCTCAAATATAAACTTTGGTCTGTTAGCCCTCGATCAAGAGAAGGCTTTTGACAGGGTGGATCATGGGTACCTGTTTAAAACACTGTCTGCTTTTGGATGTGGGGAAAGGTTCATTACAGGGGTTAAGGTGTTGTACGCTGGGGCCTCAGTTTTAGTTAAGGTAGGGGGGGGGCTGAGTAGGCCTGTAGAGGTGGGGCGAGGTGTAAGGCAGGGATGCCCTCTCTCGGGGCTCCTGTATACTCTGGCCATTGAACCACTGCTTGTGATGATACGCAAGAGGTTGCAAGGAGTGAGAGTGGTGGAGCTCGGTTTTAACACCCCTGTAATGGTCTCCGCTTATGCGGATGACATCTCAGTACTGGTCAGAGACAGGCAGGACATACAGGCCTTGGAGAACTGCCTCCAGACCTATGAGAGAGCATCCTCAGCGAGACTTAATTGGGCTAAGAGTGAGGCTTTGTTATGTGGGGACTGGAGGCAGGACATGGTGCCTCCACTGCCTGGGCAGCTGCAGTGGTGTAGAGAAGGGCTGAAGGTGTTAGGAGTATACCTGGGCTCGGAGGGCTGGGTCAAGAAGAACTGGGAAGGGATGCTGCAGTCGGTGGAAGGAAGGTTGTCGAAGTGGAAGTGGCTGCTCTCCCAGGTGTCATATCGAGGGAGAGTGCTCATCATGAACAACCTGGCAGCTTCGTCCTTGTGGCATCGGCTGGCTGTATTGGTTCCTCCTCGGGGTTTTCTGCAGGAGGTCCAAAGGAGGCTGGTGGATTTCTTCTGGTCGGGACACCATTGGCTAAAGGCTGCGGTCCTGTATTTACCAGTACAGGAGGGAGGGCAGGGCCTGGTGGAGCTCGAGAGCAGAGCAGCTGCCTTCAGACTTCAGGCTGCACAACGGTTGCTGTACAGGACCGACGTGTGCTGGTGGGAGCCGGCACAGGCTTTGCTGAGGAGGGCTGGCGGTTTGGGGCTGGATCGGCAGTATTTCCTGATGACCCATGAAGGTCTGAGCACTGCGGAGCTGCCTGACTACTACAGAGAGATGTTGAAGACGTGGTCGCTCTTTAACGCCACACGGAGAGCAGGTATGGAGCCAACACCATGGGTTTGGGAGGAGCCGATTTTCAACAACCCACTCATTCCACTGCGATCAGTGCAAACAGCCACCATCAGAAACCGGATTATGTCTGGTGGTATTACCACACTTAGCCACCTGAGGCAGACGGGGACCGGGGGATGGAAGACCCCGTTTGACCTGGCACAACAGACTGGACTGAAATCCCTGAGACTGCTGGAGAGGCTGAGGGGAGAGGTGCTGGGTTCGCTGTCTGGGCCAGTGCTGGACTGGTTCAATCAGCCGCGGGGGGAGGAGGAGCCTCCCTGTTTCCCCTCGGTAGAGGTGGCC
Source organism: Sebastes fasciatus (assembly GCF_043250625.1). NCBI lineage: Eukaryota > Metazoa > Chordata > Actinopteri > Perciformes > Sebastidae > Sebastes > Sebastes fasciatus. The sequence continues at coordinate 400 of NW_027428165.1, read as the reverse complement.
GCCCTGACGGGTGACTGGCAGGAAGATCGGGGGAAGCTGCTGACCTTTGCCACTCCGAGCCTGGGCATCTTTAGGGAGATGAAAGGGAAGATGCTTTACGCTGCACTGGTGAAGATCAGGAACCTCAGAGCTCTGCAGGAGGTGAAGGAACATCAGTGGCAGGGAGTTCTGGGTGGGCAGAGCATGGCAGGGTTCAGGTGGAGGGTGTTCTATAAGCTTCCTCTCCAAAAGAGGTCAGGAGATCTACAGTGGAGGGTCATACATGGGGCCCTGGCAACAAACACCTTCCTGGCAAAGGTTGATTCAACTGTGGGTGGGGGGTGCCCCTTCTGTGATGTACCTGAGACTGTCATACATGTGTTTGTTCAATGTAACCGTGTTGCACCTCTGCTTGATGTTG
>NW_027428164.1:5000-15202 GCF_043250625.1 Sebastes fasciatus | reverse complement strand
GGAGCAGCTCAGGCTGGGACGCAGATGACAGCTGGTCCAACGAGAAGGAAGGGCAGGGTCAGAGCTCTGCGGGCGAGGAAGGCTGGGGCAATGACTGGGGGGAAGAGGACACGGACACAACGCTGGCCAACACGGCGACGCTCCTCCTGTCAGAAGGGGTGCGGTTAGCCAGCGAGTACAACTGGGACACCAACAGCTCAGCCTCCAAGGGGGCCGGTCAGAATGATCTGTTCACCAGCGTGTCCCAGAGAAACACAGCCGGCACTGCTGCCACGGTGAGGATGACAAAAACACACAGGAGCAAGAGAGGGACAGATTAAATTGGTGTTGATGTGATTTTGAATAAACAGAACAGTCACAAATTGTGAATTATGAAAAATACAACAAAAACCTATTAATAGGAATAAAAAGTCTGCATCCTTTTTGATTTACAGTTTTAAAGTATTCAAAATCTGCATAGTAAATTATTCACATTGTTATCTGAGGCAGTTATCCACCTACAGCTCCTCTGAAGCTCACAGCTTAACCACGTTACATCTCATTTGTCTAATCTGAACAACAACCAAAGTGTAAATACAACAAGTTATGGTTTAATGGGGAGTTGCGTTCTGAAACGTTCTCAGAGCCAGGCTAGCTGTTTCCCCCTGCTTCAGGTCTTTATGCTAAGCTAAGCTAACCTCCTGCTGGCTCTTGCTTCACACATTAAGTGTACAGACATGAGTGTTATCGATCTTCCCATCTAACTCTCACTAAGAAAACGAGTAAGCTTTTTTCCCCGAAATGTAAGACTCGAGGTTAATGAGGTAAAAATACTGCACCCTCTTGATGAGAAGTTGATCTGTAGAGAAATAAACAGTCAGGAATGTCTTTACAGTACCTGCATGTCTGTACAGTGATGTGTGTGTTGTGTTCTCTCCTGGTCAGACTGGAGATGGCTGGTCTGCAGAGGCAACAGGAGACTGGGGGGCTGAGGAGAGCTGGGAGTCAGTGGATGGGAACCAGGGTAAGTCTCTCAGCCAGCAACCTTATCAGAAATATATAAAACCTTTTTCTGTCACATCACTGGACCTTTTTTACTTCTCTGCAGAGGTGTGAACTCGAGTCACATGACGGACTTGAGTCAGACTCGAGTCACAAATTTGATGGCTTTAGACTCGACTTGATAAAATCAGAAAAGACTTGCATCTAGACTTGGACTTTAACACCGATGACTTGTGACTTCACTTGGACTTGAGCCTTTTGACTTGAAAATACTTGGTACCTTCCCCAAAGCCCACAGATTAAAAAGTGATTAATTTAAAAAGTGTGAAACGAATCAATTGATTTCCCTTCATTTCCTCAATCAACCAACGTTAACGCTTTTCATTCCCAGCAAGTCAACACTTAACTCCCCAGATCCACTTTGTTGTTGAACCAATCTGACAGCATCCAATCAAGTTGAAGGAAAGAACCATGAAGAACTAACGTTACGTTACTGAACGCCAGTTGGAAAAGATGATACCAAAGATGATTTTGTTTGCGTACAAAAACTATGCGGCCGTCAACAAAAAATGAATTGCAGTATGCAAAACATGCAGGTCAAAAATTAGAGACGGAGACGAAAATGGCATTACATTTGGATTTGTATTATGACTTGTTTAGGACTCAAAACTCAAAGTTTAGGACTTGGGATTTCACAAGTTGGGACTTAAGTTGCAAAGACTTGAGACTTACTTGTGGCTTGCAAAACATTGACTTGGTCACACCTCTGGTTCTCAGTCTTAAAATCTTCACTTGAACTTCTTCTGTATTCACACTAATGCTCAAATATTCTTGTTAGATGACCATTAACTAACGATCTGTCCGCCCGTGCATTGAACCGGCTGTCTTTATCGTCCACCAGGTCTCAGCAAGGCCGAGCTGTCCAAGAAGAAACGGGAGGAGAGGAGGAAAGAGCTGGAGGCGAAACGGGCGGAGCGCAAAGCTGCTAAAGGTCCTCTCAAACTGGGCGCACGCAAGCTGGACTGACGGGGATGCAGAGAAAGATTTGAGGGTGGGGATGCAGCAACACGGACCACAGTGACTGGGACACAGATCAGTAGATGGAGGCCGGACATTCCACAAACTAAGGACCAAGAAGTGTGAACAGTTACTGTCAGTCAGTAAATGACTCTCAGCTTTGGGATTCTCCGTCTTTCTTCATTCAGGAACTGACAGACGGGTGAAGAAGCAACAACCCAGTGCTTTATGAATGCATTACTGTGGATGGCAGAGCTGAAACAAACACAAGAGACAGAAAAGCAGCACAGAGCAGAACTCCCTGCAGCTCCAGTTGATCACACAAAAAGTCCCCCTCTTTGTTTTTTTAAAGACATAACTCATAAAGTTGTAAAGTAAATGTATATAAATGGTGCATCTTGTCTGAAAATGACATGAAGAAAGGACACTTTTTTTAAAATCAAGAAATATACAGTATATAACAATATTTCCGAATCAAACATGTATTATTGTACTGAATGTTCAGACTTAAAATCAACCCAGCATGCACTTGTGTATTTGTGTGGCTTAACAAAAGGATTCATGGCACAGAGTTCACTTTGCACATTCAACACTGTATTTTACCGTACTGAACTGGCTGGACGGGTGACGCATTTGACTGGTTCCAGATCTGTAAATGTGTCACATGCACTGCAGACACATGATGGAAATAAGTAGTTAAACTGGTTTCAAAGGAAAATCAATTTATGTGTTTACATGCCTTTTTCCTGTGTGTCCTAGTAGTGCTGTGGTGGAGGGAAATCAAATGAGTTTTATTTTGAAATCTTTTATGCAGATCTCACTAAAAACCTTTTGGGATCATCTGAGGAAGTAAAGATTTACCCATCAGTCACTTTTGACAGTATTTGGTGCAGTCAGGGTAAAGGAGGTCCCTAAAAGAAAGTTCCTCTTACTCTTTTATTTGTGCCTTTTATTTAATAAAACCGATCTGCTCTGCAGGATTACATCCAGCAGAACATTTCAACCTGAAATATCTTCCCACCTGCAAATTCTGTTTTCATCCAACCTTTCAGTGTAACCTCTATGACTCCAGTCTGTGTTGGGTATGGTATTGTTAGGTGTCACTTATAGACACAATCAGCAGCCATCACCATTGGAGCTAATGTCCTGGTGTGGGGTGTCAAGGAACTAAGCTGTGTTTAGTTCAGGTGGACTGAAGAAGACTGGATGCAACCGTTTACTGAGAATCCAAATCATGTAGCATGTGAGCTGTTCTGAAAATAAATATAAGTAAAATAAATGTATGTTTCTTCTTTAAATGAAAAGGCAGTAGTCATCGTCCTCCTCAGCAGATGTATGAGCCAAGAATGTATTGAGTTGTCGTCAGGAGGATGGGAGGGATATCGTCTCTGAGATTTCTGCCTCCACCACAATACAACAGAAGCGAAAATGTCAACAGACCTCAATGATATAACCGTGGGAATTATAGAAATACTTATCCTGATCATCTTTTCACCTCCATTGTATTATTGGGCACTGATTCTGGAGAGATCGCTGTTAATGCTTTTTTGCAAAGTGCTGAAATTTCTTTGATTTGTATTGAGTAGCAGACAGGAATGTCAGAGACTGATATCTAAAATCCTGGACAAATAAAACCCAAATGATCTACATAGATTTAACTAGAGGTAAGTGAGAAAAAAAATCACCTTCAAAACACAACAATAAACAGCCGATGTAGGCCTCTGTAGAGATAACCCGGCCATACGTAACAATATCTAACTTATGGTTTACATTGTGAGTGCCATATTTTGCTTGCATCTAGTATATGGAAACGCATCCACAATAACGCCAACACTGCAAATATTGTGAGACGAGCTGCAACACTTGAAAATCCCCGTCATGATACACTTGACGGGACAATGAAAACAAAGCTCATGGACTGGAAACAAGCCAAAGATTCAGTAAAATCAGCAAAAGCTGCAGAGAAGGCCTGGGACAGGCTGCAAACACAAGTGGTAAGTGTTTTGTTTTTTTTAAACAAAGAGTTCGGAGTATTTAGGAGTTAAATTAGGTGGCTTGTCTCTACAATACAGTAATATTGATAAAATACTGTATGCTGCTTCTAATAAAATGCTTAGAGATTCAAATGAACAAAACTGATCGAGGGAAATAAGTGTAACAGTTAAAATCCAGAATCACACAAATTATTCTTTATTCAAAACAATTAAATGTCAGAGGAAGACAAAGTGCTATTCATTAGAGATGACATGTCATTGAGTGATCAATTAGTTTAGTCCACATGTCTCCTTTCAGCCCAGGACCCACAGTTCATCAATGTACTTTTACAATAAACACTAGGCCGTAGTACATTTTACATTATGTGGCAAAGCCAAATTTCTATCTAAATCACAGATGTTGTAAGCGCCATTTACTAGTGCAAAGTTTATGTTTATTGTTTTGATAATATTATTTGCTGAAGTTCACTGAGAAATATATTTCAGTTAAATATGAGAGCATATTGTGACTATATATGGTGTGGTTCCTTCCTGTATGTTTACCACTGTGAATTTGAGTTTCATCCTGTGCGGCTTCCGTACACATGTCACTTAGGGACAGGAAGTAAACTTTTATTGTGAAATTACTTTTATTGTGAAAAGGTTCAGTTGTAAATAAACGAGTTACCGGCGGAGCAACACGGTTGTTTTACCGTTACCGTTGGCGTTGGCGTTGCTACCGGGCCGACTCAACGCGTAAAACATTGTGTGGTTATTGACGGAAAGTAAGTTAAGACGAAGATAGACGTATGAAGACTAAAGATAGCCACTACAGGTGTAAATTGGTTTCCTGTGAGTGACTCGATGAGTCTACCAGTTAGGCTTCGCTGGTGATCCGTTCATCAAGTCCCTGAACAGGCGGGTTGAGTCGGGACATCAATTACTCTGTGTTCTTATTTCTTTTTGAAAAAACTCCAAACACCAACTCCCGCCACAACCATGATACCCGGAATCCCCGCTACCACACCGGCCAAACCGGCCGCTGCGATGGCTAATCCGACCTTAAGCGCCTGCAGAGGGAAACAAACAGACACCTTTTAGTTTGTTTCACATTCAAGACTCCATTCAAACTTTCCACAACTCTGGAAAATATATCACTCACATATCAGGACATTATTACAGTATATATTCCTTTTTCTATTATAATGTAATGGACAGCAGAAATGTAGATTCTGCTGTTGAAGAGGTTTGAGAGGTTTTCATGGATGTATTAATACTTCTTTTTTTAAAACTATATAGAAATCCATTATAACTGACTTACTAATAATAACTTTTACCATGCCTGCTTTCTGAAAAAAATATAAATTGCTTGTTCATATGAGTAAATTTTCTATTGTCTTATTTTTAGGGATGCACCGATACCGATACCGGATCGGATATCGGGCTGATACTGACTCATATAGCTGGATCTGATATCGGTGACAATGGGGCTGATCTATTCTATACACTTCTACTATATATGTTGCGACCTAGAAATATTTTATAATTTACATTTTATTGACCTAGAATAGATTTAAGTTATCTAAGACTAAATATACACTACACTATTATCTGATTCATGTTATTATCACGAGGTCAAAGTTCAGAGTGATGTGATGTCATCAGTCAGCGCATTAGCGATTAGAAAACGTGCTTGTTGTTTTCGTATGTGTGCGAGCGGTTCTGATTGCTTCATGTAAAAGATAACTTCAACAGAACTGGGAAGAATAAAAGTTGCCAAAAGGAAGACGAAGTCATATCTCTTTAAGGGTGCAACATATACATTATATACTGGAATTTTATTTCCTGTTTTAGTTTTGTCTGATTTGTTGCTGCATTAAAGAGGTTTACACTTGAATTGTAATTAATGTAAATAATTCCTGTTAATTTTGAAGATTTTTTAACTAAGTTTCTGGTGATTTATTATTTTAATAATAAATAACAATTTAGTAAATTTATATCTACTGTATGTATTTATTTGGTTACAATTAGGTTTACAAAGTTAAGAAAGCAATGTTTAAGTCAAATCTGATGTTGCCTTCACTGTGTGGAAGTGACCAGTCACTTCCACACAGTGAGGCATACAGCTTATTGATTAGACACCGGTATCGGATCGGTACTCAGTATCGGACTAAAACTCAAAGCCCAGGTATCGCTATCAGTATCGGGACTGAAAAAGTTTGATCGGTGCATCCCTACTTATTTTTTTGGTGAAATATCTTTATGATTTTTTATGTTTTAATCTCACTAGCACAAACATTTTTACTCCTTTAATGTATTTATGTTTTGTCTAACATAGGTATTTATCCACCGACCTGCCAGGACCCAGCTTTTCCGTAGCGCAGCTCGTTTGCAAAGTGCTCACAGTTCGCCTTGAGGACGTCATAATGCAGCACCTTGCCCACCTTGGCACAGGCCTCCCTCACAATGACTTGAACCGAGCGGGGCTTGTACTTCTCGTCCAGGCTGTTGTTGATTTCCCACCGGTCGGTTCCCACCACGTCCATAAGCTTCTCTTTCTTCACCATGGCCTTCTTCGTCGGAACAGACATCAGACTGTTGGCGCTTGCACCCGGCACATCAGCTAGGGAGAAACAGACGTTACTTGTGTGGGTTTGTGCTCTAAATATTGCAGCATATTTGATGGTTTATGAATTATGAATCAGTTCAACCAAACCAAAAAACTTCATGTGACAGTGAAACTGGGCTGTTTTTTGTTCCAGACTGAGACGGGTTAGTATTTGGGAGTAGCAGTCTAGAGCAGTGGTTTTCAAAGTGGAGTCCGTTCACTACAAGTCCATCCATAAGTAACACAATGACAGAATGTATGACTATTTTGGTCATTGGTTTAATACACTTTCTGTAATCAAACATCTAAAAGAAAAAATCCTATCAGACGGGGGACCCCGGGACTAAATCTATCAAATGGGGGTCTAATTTGTGTCAATTTAGGGGTCCCTGATGTGTAAAAGTTTGGGAACCACTGGTTTAGACAGTGTGTGTGAGTGTGTGTGTGTGCGTGCGTGCGTACGCGCGTGTGTGCGTGCGCGACTCACAGGCTGATGCCAAGTGGACAATGAAGTCATCGCCAACATACACAGCCCAGTGCTGATAGGTGAGGCGGAAGATCTCAATCAAGTCCCCGGGCTTTGGCTTCTCATCATACTTGGATTAGATCAGACAGAAAATATGTTTGACTTTGTAACAGATTGTTTGTCAACAGACTGCAGACAGTGACCAGACTCTCTGGGCTAAACAAAGATAAGAGAAGACTGGTGTTGGACTATATACTGTAAATAAAACTGACTTGACTTGAAAACATTTACATTCAATGAAATGCTACATACAATAATATTATGGGACACACACTATACAAGTTGCATAATGACATATAATTGCTATAATAGAAAACTAGAACAGCAAAAAACAAATAATCAAAAATAGTCTAATTTTCTATATTGTGATTAGGTGATCATTTTCTAACCGTGGCCATGTCAGTGCTTCTTTCGGCTGGTTTCGACTGGTTTGGCTTTCAGCACCTGCAGGAACAAATCATGTTATCAGTGGTGGAAAGCAACTAAGTACTTTTACTCAAGTACTGCACTTAAGGACAGTTTTGAGGTATGTGTTCTTTACCTGAGTATTTCCATTTTATGCTACTTTATACTTGACTAGATTTCAAAGGGAAATATTGTACTTTTTACTCCACTACATTTATTTGACAGATATAGTTAGTAGTTACAAAAAAACAACAACATATGATCAGTTTATAAAATATAATTTGTTAATAATTAAACCAGTGACTGCTCTAGTTTGGCCCTCCAAATCTTTCACTTTTTTTTTTTTGTACCCAATTAATCATCTCACAACCCCTCAGATTTATTTTGTGACCCTGTGGGGTCTGACCCCAGGGGGTTAGGAACCACTGAACAAAACTACTGATATAATAAATAATATAATTATATATAGATTATGTTTAAATTAATGACTTTTACTTGCAATTGGTATTTTTACCTAAGTAAAAGATCCAAGTACTTCTTCCACCACTGCATGTTATAGAACAAATATTAGCATACAACACGAGATACTGAGAAGATACAGAAGAGTAAAAAATAGTTTACTATCTCTTTGGTGATAAGGTATCCGTGTGTTCTTTCTTGTTCGCTTTTCATTTATTAGTTAGCTCAAAAGTATACACAAGTCTTACACAGCACTGCCTAAGAATATATTTACATTTAATGCTGTACTAATATAATCTTTATTCCCATGGGTATTGTGTGATCACTCCTTGTAATAATAATAATCACATGTGGATTATCAATTATACCCAGATGATGTGTCACATGTCATTACAGCTCATCTGTATATATAGTACATCTATATATGCCAGTTTTATCGGTACACCTAGCTAAAACTAATGCAGTCTCATACTAAAGTCCTGTAATAAATCCTACCTTCATGAAGATTATAGTATTATAATGTGGCGGTACTGAGTTCCCCAGACTTTAGTTGTTCAGTCAGAAGACTGAAAAACAGTTCCCATCCACATAATAATATAAAATAAAATGCCTTCTTAATAATAATAATGAACAAATGCCTCTTCGCTAATAAACAAATGCCTCTATATTAACAAACAATTAAGGAAACTGAAATATTGGTTTGTGTTTTTCCTTTTACCCTCCTTTAAAGTTTTCCCAAATAAAATACACTAAAAGAAATGGGGGGTATAAAGGGTTTCATTGAAAATCAACAAATGAATAGAATACAAAAATACAGCCTGCAGGCGTTAGGCTATTGTAAGGCAAGCCAGATCGTTGCACAAATAGTACCTAAACGTCCCAGTGCAGGTAACCCAATTGGTTGGCACTTAACTTGTTTCCCCAACTAGGAGTCAACACTCTCAACAAACAAAACACAAAGATCACAGAATCCCAAAAGGGCCCAAAACAGACCAGAGTTTCTGGTAAAGCTGATAATACATGTTGCATTGAGTGAAGGAGAGATCAGAATGACACTGGGTGTGCAGTTTCCCTCCTCTTTTAAGCCCTACAGAAAGGTCGTCGTTACACCCTGATTGGCCAAGAGGGGAATGCACCAAGCTGCTCTCAACTATCAATTAAGAGCCAGTCCCCACACCCTGCGCAACAGGTGAACTGAATAACCCTCTAATCACTCAGCAACTCAACCAAAAAAACACCAGGGAAAAGGGAAACAACAGCAAGCACCAGAGAATTGGCAGCTGCCACAATAATATAACTTTAGAGAGGAGATGATTCAACTTCATGATCATTTTGGAGGCTGTAGTTTGTGGTGCTGTTAAATTGCACTGTAGTGTTATACTGAAAGAAGTTTCTGTTATTTATCCTACCATCACTGATATAAATGGGCTGGACAAATTAATAGAAACACCTGCCAGTGTATTATACACTGAACATTATAACCTTCATGGAGGTAGGATTTGATGCAGTTATGTTGTATTAGACTGCATTGGTTTTAGCTTGCTGCGTGTAAATTACATTATTATTAGGGCTGTATATTGGCAAGAATCTGGCGAAACAATATGTATCATGATACGGGGGTTACAATTCAATATATTGCAATATATTGTGATACAGTAAGCAAGGCGATATATTGCAATTTTTAAAATCTAATTTTAGTAAAACTGTCAATAGTATAAAGAAACACCACCATATGCATAAAATCTGAGTAAAAAAAGTTTACTTTTTGTATGCAATCAGAACACTGGGATGTGCATTTACATTTATCACAGTCCCTGTGACATCCAACATCATAGCACTACTTTGAGAGGGCACACAGGTGAAATTAAGTATTGACTGACTTAATCATTGCATGCAAACTATTAATTAAAAATAGATGCAGTGTTTTTGAGAATCTTATATTTTCTTACACTTTATTATTATTATTGTTGTTGTTGTTATTCATTATTATTATTATTATTATTATTATTATTATTATTATCATTATCATTATTATTATTATTATTATTATTATCATCATTATCATTATTACTATTATGATTATTGTTATTATTATTATTATCATTATCATTATTACTATTATGATTATTGTTATTATTATTATCATTATCATTATTATTATTATTATCATCATTATCATTATTACTATTATGATTATTGTTATTATTATTATTATCATTATCATTATCATTAT
>NW_027428163.1:0-15240 GCF_043250625.1 Sebastes fasciatus | reverse complement strand
AGTCCTCCTCCTGATGTCACCCGATGATCACCTGTATGTAGAGGAGCTGTGGGTTAAAGTCACATGATGCGGGTTAAAGGATGCTTGAAGGGCCGAAAATCAGAGCAAAACTACAAACTCCTCCTAATATAATAATAAGGCGATGCTATGGGGAATCTACAGTACAACAAGGTGCCTCTACACAGGAATCCACATCTCTATGTAGACTATTCAACTCAGCAAATAATTCAGTCTATAATCTGATAATAGTCCTGAACCGGAATCAGGTCCAGCTACCTCGTTGTTCCTCCTGTTTTCACCTCTATGCAGAGGAGCAGTGGGTTAAAGCCAGATGATGCGGGTTAAAGGATTCTTCAAGGGCCGAAAATCAGAGCAAAATAACAATCTCCTCCACATATAGTATGACAGTAATGGGGACACTGTACAGTACAACAAGGTGCCTCTACACCCGCAGACACACCGCTGGTTGCTGCAGCAAAGTGTACTTTTACGCAGCACTAAATTCTAGTCGAGAGATCACAGTGGCGACGCGCACTATCATCAAATGTTTATTCTAAGCCCTATAATAAAGCGCTATGAGATATTTTGCAGCTGTAATGAAATTATAAGCACAGTACCTGGAATCCGAGGAGAAAACAGGAACTTTGGCACCAGATAATGAGGTGAATGAGTTTGATCAGAGAGTGGAGCAGCGCGGTGCAGCAGAGCGGTGCAGCAGAGCAGCAGAGCTCAGACACAAACACAGTCTGACTGCGGCGGTCACATACCGTACTGACTGGAACAGAGGAGCACCCTACAGTCTGTCTGAGCTACCGTACTGAGCAGAGTAGAGGGGCACCTGTGCTAAAGCCGCCCAAAATAGATGGATTTCAAACTTCCTGGATCAATCCTATGGAGGCTAACGTTACATCATTCAAAATAGTTTTAAATGATTTTAGTTCACCTTTCAAAAACAAGAAATAAAAGACAAATGTCCACATTTCCCCCCAAACGGTTTCATACTCCCAGTGAACAGTGGATCTGACGTAGCTAACAGCTAGCTTGCTAATAACCTCTTATGCTATGCTCCTCCCTCCCACTGCGAGGTAGCATCATTTAACCTAGTTACTGTTTAGTAGTAAAGCTTGATGGATACTTATTTCACCTTCTTTTAAACGCCTCCAAATAAATGTGCTGTAACTACAAGAGCCAATCGCATTGCCCGTTAAGACGTGTTAGCTAACGTTAGCTAACATTCTGAAATTCCTTTTCACTGTATGGCAGCTAAACGTTAGCTAGCTCAAGTTAGCTAGGTGGAACGTACACCTGGTTAGGTGTTTGGGTGGAACGTGTAACCAGGTGTTTGGGTGGAACGTGTAACCAGGTGTTTGGGTGGAACGTGTAACCAGGTGCTTAGGTGGAACGTGTAACCATGGCTGTATTCAAAACCGCATACTAGTAGTACGTACTGATTTGGCCAAAATGTAGTATGTAGTATGCAGTATGCGAACAAAAGCAAAATCTCCAGTATGCCAAAAATACCCGGATGACGTACTGATTTGGAAAAATTCTCCAGTATGCATCAGACCAGTCTATCTCGCCTACTGTATCCCACAATGCAATGCGCTGGGACGGTCACTTTCGAAATTTTTGTAATGGCGGACATGGCGGATGGCAACATCCCGGTGACAGCGGTGGACAGGGAGGAATATAAATGTAAGTACCACTTATAGCATATTATTTTTCTAATTTAATGTAAGGACAGCAATTCATAAGTGCTACTGTCTATCTGTAACGAACGTAATCTGTCCTACTAACGTTAACTTTACCCATAGCAAAGCCGTAACTTTTAAGTTAAACCTACAAAGCTAGCTAACGTTTGATATCACGGAGACAGCAACGTTAATCTTAGCGAGCTGTCAATAAGAAAACAACACAACATACATATCTTAAATCTATCGTACTGATATTTTTGTTAATAGGGACAGAGCAGGACACGGAGGCCCTTATCCTTTGGCGGACTTCAAACGAAGCCCTCTTCAGTGGGCGGCGGAATGCTGCCCTAAAAGGATTTGAGTAAGTCAAGTGATTATTAGCTTTTTAATAGATAACTTTGCTTGCCTTGTAGGTAGCGACCGTTAGATATTTAAATTGTTGTATTTTCACGTAAACAACTACCTTTTAATTGCTGTTTTTTGACAGAGTTAGTCAGAGAGCAGTCTTTGGTGGGCAAAATAGAGCCCACCAAAGTTAAAAGGAAGTGGGAAAACCTTAAACAAAAGTACAAGGTAAGTTTTTGTCCTAAATTGACCATTTAACCTCATAAGTTCTGTTTGACCTCCTAAAATGGCATTGTTTTTCTGCTGTGAGCTACACAATCCATGAGAGCAACAGATGCAGTTGTCATGCCTTGAATGTGTTTGTGTGTTGTACAGGTTTGCCTGTTTGAAGGCCCCTAAAACAGGCATAAGCACAGAGGGAGGAGAGGCCACTGCCGCATCCTGGAAGTGGTACTCACTGATGGATGAGGCGATGGGCCGGAGGCCAAGCATTACACCCCCGGTTACCATCGACTCATCCAGCCAGGATGTGGTGGTGGTCTCTCCTCCCTCACCCAGGGAACCCCAGACTGAGGGAGAAACCCCCTCAAAGAGAAGGAGGGAGCCAGAGTGGGTCCAGATTTTGAAGCAGGTCACTGAAAGGGATGAAGAAAGAGAGAAGATGTGTCTGGAGAAAGAGGAGAGAAGGGAGAGAGAGGCACTGGAGAGAGAGGAGAGGAAGGACAGGGAGCAGCTGGAGAGAGAAGAGAAAAGGGAGAGAGAGCGGCTGGACAGAGAGGAGAAGAGAGAGAGAGAGTGGAGAGAGTGGTTGGTGAAGAGAGAGAATGAAAATGCAGAAAGGGAGGAGAGGAGACAGAGAGATTTGCTCTCCCTTGTTGAGACAATTTTGAAAAAAAAAATATATATATAGAATATGTTTGGATTTTGGTATCAGCTCTTTCATTTACAGTGATAATGTTGTTTGTTCTAGTGTCACATAAAAATCATCTACTTTATTCACATACTCATATTCATTCATTCTATCTATCTACATTCATACAGCTATTTTACTTATAATTTTGACAAGTAATTATATTGTGTCGTAATTATGATGTTATCCCCGAAAACATATTAATATTACAATTTAACATTAATAATGCTGATAATGATGGTGTATTTTGTATCACAATGAGGGTGGATGAGCCACATCATCATAGCATCATAGAAATTATGAATTTGAGACAACATACATAATGCTTTTCATGTCATACCAAGACAACCAGTCAACTAGTCCAGCATTGCAATAACTTCACCCTTGTGTTATAAAATTGTAAAACAAGTGTTGGTACAATAGAAATAGAGTATACAGCCATGCTTCAAGGACTTCTAATTTAGTGTATAATCTTAAATTGTCCTTATCGTGAATGAATACAACAAAAGGTCAAATGTGACATATATCTGATTTATTGCATAAAGGAGGGAGAGAGAGAGAGAGAGACGGGGGGAGAGAGAGAGGGGCGGGGGGAGGGATGTACAGCAACCACAATGATACTAAACTTACTAAAATGACTAACTACTAATAAGAACAAGAACAATTATTGCAGGAAATATGTACAAAACGGTTAGTTACTGCTGCATTCAGTAATCATGCTCCTGCAGTGCAGGGATGGCAGCACCAGGAGCAGAAACCTCTGCTGCCAGTCTGTTCCTCAAATTTTCGCCCGGCAATATGTGGTCCTCAGGCTGGTTTGGCTGGTCCTCCACCTCGTCCTCGCTATGGACAGCCCCCTCCTCCTAATCCACATCTGGCTCCACCAAATCCCCATTTCTTATTGAGAGGTTGTGGAGGAAGGCACACGTGGACACCACCTCTGGCACGAATGTGGACTTCACCTACAGGAAAAGAGAGGTTGTATGTAACTGTATAATGTCAATTAAACTGAAATTAATTTTGGTCCTTTTTGGTTACAATGCTATAGAAGTCTCTTAATTAATTCAAAATGGTCTTCTTTGTACCACTTTGCTTCTTGTTTTCCTGACCTGCTGCTCAGCAGTCAGCCAGTGTATCTACTTACATTTACACATATCTTATGTTCTCCTTTACCTCAAGAGCCTTGAGGAAGATGCTGCGCCACTGGGTCTTCATCATTCCGATAGCCCTCTCCACCACACATCTGGCCTTGGAATGATGCCGGTTATACCGCCCCTGGACTGGGCCCTGCACCGGCTCCCTGTATGGGGTCATCAGGCTGATGGGTGCCGCCAGGCATGGATATCCTCCATCCCCAATGATGCACCAGCCAGGAGACGGGTAGAGCTGCTCCACATAAATGGAGCTCCAACGCAGGACCCGAGCATCATGCACCGAACCAGGTAGTCCTGTTTTTTTTGTGAAAAAAAGGAAAGGGGTAACGGCTTTTAAAAAAGGCTCTAAAGGCACATTGAAGAATATATTGTGTAAAAATGCCTGATACATAAACACTTTTACTTATGATTAGGAAATATCTTTGGAAGTAACAATACAATTAACAATGAAAAGTAACCACAAATCCCAATTAAATGTAATCTGGGGTCACAGTTTCACTTAAAAATACTATTGAAATCTTAAGACTCAAAGCAATATTGTATCAACCTGTTGATACAATGCTCATTCCAATCCATACCTGTGAAAGTATTTAGGATCACAGATCACCTGCAGCTGGATGGAGTGGAAAAGCTTCCTGTTAAAAATAAAAAAAGTAGTAAAATGTAATCACTTGACAGTTGACATTGATATGAGATTAAAGCAGGCCATTATATCTTTGTGTGAAGTGGCAATTTGTATGCAAGGTACCTATTCAGGTAGTCTTCCTTATTTGCTGCAGGTGGCTTGATTCTTATGTGGGTCCCATCAATGCTGCCGGCCACTCTACGGAAGGCATGGGAGCCAGCCAGTCGGGCAAAGCCTTCCCCGATCCCCACCAGCTCATCTGCGGCAGGAAAATAGACCACCCTTTTAAAGATGGCCATGATGCTGCCCGCGACCCGATGGACAACATCATGGACCGTGGTGATGGGGACATCAAAGGCCTCGGACACCACGCGATATGAAGTGGCACTGGCCAGCCAATATAAATAAAGGGCAACCTCCAGGTCTTTTCCCCAGCCATGGTCCTTGGCGTACCCCAGACACTCCACCAAGGCATTTATGGTCTGCCTTGAAAGACGGAAGTCTTTTTTTAAGTCTCCCTCTCCCAGGTAGAGGCGGACTACAGGGGTGTGGGCATTCAACCTTAAATACTGCCCTCGAAGCGCACCCTGTAGGAGTAGAGTAGGAGGAGAAGATGTTTTTAGACAATTCTAAGTTTTTATTGTTTGTGTGCACTGAAAATCTGTCTATATACTGTATAGTTATATAAAAATGTAAATAAAATGAATATAATGATTTTTCGATTCTCTACAGTAACAGTTAATTTTTTTCCACAGAGTTCACTTGTTTTAAAGAATAAACAGTTTTCTAATGAACATGTTTGTCAGAGAATATTATTTATTGACTTATCTGAATAGTACCTATGTTAGGTTAAGAGCCCAAGTCCTTTACCTAACCGTAGCTAATTTGCAAATTTCCTCACTGTGGGACTAAAAGGAATATCTTATCTTAACCCTTAAAGAAAGCTTGATATGTACTTACATGGGATTCATATTGGCTGATAATGGCCAACATACGTCTCCTGGTGGCGTCCCTCCTTCGTCGCCTTCGTGCCACATTATTGGCATTAACAACAATAACATATGACATTTTAATATTCTATCTACAACAATATCTATTTAATATCCTATCTATATCTATTTAATATTCTATCTATATCTATTTTATATTCTATCTATATCTATTTAATATTTTATCTATATCTATTTAATATTCTATCTATAGCTATCTATATCTATCTATCTATATTCTATTTAATATTCTATCTAAATCTATCTATCTATATTCTATTCAATATTCTATCTATATCTATCTATCTATATTCTATTTAATATTTTATCTATATCTATCTATCTATATTCTATTTAATAGTTTATCTAAATCTATCTATCTATCTATCTATCTATCTATCTATCTATCTATCTATATTCTATTCAATATTCTATCTAAATCTATCTATATTCTATTTAATATTCTATTTATAGCTAACCTTTCTTTCTTTCAATCTTTCTTTCTTGGCAGTAGGGGGTGACAGAGTAGCGGAGGTTTTCTATTGTTCGTGCTCGCGGGCTTCCGCTTTCCAAAACCGGAAGCCCGCGAAACTACAAAATAAACCGATTTACGTTCCATACTGCATACTACTGAGGATGCGCAGTATGTACTGCATACTGCGCATCCTCAGTAGTATGCAGTATGCGGTTTCGAATACAGCCCATGTGTTTTTAGGTGGAACGTGTCAAACCAGCTTAGAGGTGCATTACCGCCACCGACTGGACTGGGATGTGGAGCAGTACATTGGCAGGAAAAATAAAGTAAAGTAAAGTAAAGTAAAGTAAAATAAAAGTATTATTCCTGTTGCTCTTAAGTAATCAATTACAAGACTGTGTATTTTCCTTGAAGTCTTTCCTAGCCGATTCCCCAGTGTAATATTGTGTTTTCCTTCAGTCAGTCCTGTTGCAACAGTCTGATTTTATTTTGGCTTTTCTCCCAGAAACTGACTTCATATTCTGCACCAAACTCAGTCATTTGTCTGGGCAGGTCTAACAGAACAGCTGTATGGTCCTGGCTGAAAAATAGGTTTTAACAGCCCACTGTTTATATTACGTTCTTTTTTCTTTACTACATCAATACATTGCAGACAGGTGACAAATTAAGTAAAAAAAAACCAATTATAACTTTTTTCTTTGTTTTTAGGAAATTCAGGAACATGAACATCTAAATCTTTGTGACATATCAAAATCTCTGTAGTAAAAAGGTATATTTCCTCACAAATAAAGGCTACAATTTGAAATTGAGTTGCCCATTAGAGCTTTAGCTTGTACCCTCAAATTGTTGGGTTTTTTTGCACGTTTTTAGCCTACTATATATATTCCTTGAGACTGTAATTTAGTTTTCCTTTCTATTAGTCCTGATATTAAGTAACGGGTGTAACGTTGCAACAGTCTGATTTTATTTTTGGCTTTTCTCCCAGAAACTTATTTAATATTCTGCACCAACCTCCGAGTCAGGTCTGGGCAGGTCTAACAGAACAGCTGTAAGGTCTTCGCTGAAAATGTGTTTTAATAGCCCACTTTTTAAATTCAGTATGTTGACTACATGCACCTGCAGACAGTTAACAAATAAAATAAAGTAAATTAAAGTAAGGTAAAGTAAAGTAAAGTAAAATAAAAAATAATATCAACAACTTTTTTAGGAATTATGGAACTTGGACATCTAAATCTTGCTGTGACCTCTGCAGTAAAAAAGTCTATTTCCTCACAAATATATATATAGTAGTACTGTATATATTCCTGTTAATATAATTAAGTTTTCATTTTTATTTCTTCCTTTAGAGCTACTTTTACATACTTTGTTCTATTGTATTGCCTATGTTATTGTTACTCTATTCTAATTTAACAATTTGAATATCTGCTTATATATTGTTTGTGTGTGTAGCATGGTGAGGGGCTACAACTGCTTTTCATTGTGCAATCATGTATTGTGTAATGAGAATAAAGCTGAACCTTGAACCTTGCTGTATGACAGACAGTTTAAGGTAAACTGACCATCTACGTAGATCATGAATGATGCAGATATAAAACATTTGTTTGCCATCGACTGTGATATGTTTGGGTGATATTTTCTCCCTGATAACAAATTTGTGAATTAAAAGTGACGTGTAAACCACAAAGTGGGGATTCTCTCTCATAGTTTGAGAAACTGTCATGATCAATTGTTGGAGGTAATTAAGGGAGACAAATGATTTATATAACATTATCAGGAGTGACATGTCTCCCCAGAAAACTACATGGCTTCCTCCTAACTAATCATGTTGGACAAATTAACTGCCGAATTAAATGTTGGCCGTTCTCCCAGAAATTAATTTCATATGCTGCACCAAACCCAATGTCACTTGTCTGGACAGGACTTATTCAACAGCTTTAGTGTTCTGGCTGGAAATGCTCAACAGCCCTCTGTTTAAACTAGATATTTGGAGTGACGTGTTTAGACAGCACCCTCCATTTCTATTTCAAGGGTTAAGGTAGCAGCATATGAGTAGACACTGAAGGAGGAGCGGCATGGACAGTTTCATCTTATCCATTCAAAATAATCAAAATAAACCTATTGTCTACAGAGAGGTACACACACTAATCATAACAACTGAATGTCTTTCCACAAACGGAGGACTTTATTATCATGTTAAGTGCAAAGGAGCCAGTGTGCATGTTTAGTGCAACCAGATCATTCAGTACAATAACGTTCAGTGATGGAAAATCCTGTCTACGAACACTGCGTAGTGCAGTCCTCACTGCTGGACAGAGCAGAGGGGACTTTATCATATAAAAAGCTATTATTTTTATTATTATTATTATTATTATTATTATTATCAGCTACACGTAGCAGTTTGTCGTAGAAGATGTTTGCTCCCGGTGGCGGATGGCACGGCATCCAGTTATAGGTGAAGGAAGAGGGAATCATGGGAAGGAACGATGACTTTACTCCTTGGTGGACATGTGCAGGATCAGGTCGCACACACGGTTGCTGTAGCCGAACTCGTTGTCGTACCTGCAGACAAACAGGGAACACAGATGGAGGTTACAGAGAGAGTGGGATATATGGGATATTCATGAAAGTAAAAACCTGTCCTAATAGACAGAAGCATGGTTTGTAGAGCGAGAAAAACATTTTAAAAAGATTTTTCAAAATTCGAATTCAACTGCCAGCACAGACTTTAATAAAGAAGCAGTAACACTTTGTTTATAGATCTTTGTTGGATCTATTATGTGAGCAAAATATAGCTGCTTCTTTAATAAATGTTGTGTCGCAGTAGATTTTACTCTCCAACACACCTGTTTTACGGGTGTGCCATTGTATTATATACCATTTTCCATAAGAAATTGGTCCCGACAAGGACTGCAAGTGTGATTTCTGGATGCTTAATAATAATTAAGATGCTCTGGATGCTTAATAATAATTAATTTTATTTATTATGTATTTAATTATTTATTATAATCATTGTCTTTTATATTGTTTTAGATTGTCTACTTACTTTTACTGCCCTTTAAGACAGTTTACACATACGACACTGGTCACTGACCTCATAGCTGTCTTTATACAGTACCCTGTATTTATAGACTGTCTTTTAATGCAGTCTATGTGATGGGGAGTTGCAAACTCAATTTCGTTGTACCTGTACAATGACAATAAAGGAAATCTAATCTAATCTAATCTTTCCTTTCTAATGTTTCAGTGCTCCTTAAGGTACATGTCCACACTTCCCATTCATTGTCTAAGTAAACAGCTGTGCAATGCATTCTGGTAGCGTAGAGTTGCGTTTCGAGATACGGGGCGTCTCATTAGCCGCTCCTCATCTGCATAAAGGTGACGTCTAGACTACTTTATGCAAATCAGGGGCGTTTGGTGCGACTCGCCGCCTCTGGAAACTCCTGAAAAACTGAAATGAAGACTCAGCAACGGCATGGCTTATTTCTTGCCTAAAACGTTTTCAGAAACACATTTCTGTGAACTATTTTCGTGATATACGAGAAAGAATTTTCCAAACAAGTTGCCATGTTAGTTACGGTTTGAGAGCAGCAGCCCTCGAGAGAAAGCTTCCATTAAACAGTATCAGGTGCCTAGTGCCTTGTGGCAGCACATCAAGCGTCAAATGTTGGGAAGTGAGGTGATCCCTCCGCCTGTGGACACGTACCATTAGTGGGTGGACTTGTATTAGAGCAAAAGTTTTAAACAACCAATATCAGTTGTTTTCTCCACTTGCAGATGGATAACTTGATACTGTACGAACGTCATTAGAAATTCAATTCCATCGTCCACTTCTCATCCATCCATTTGAGTCATATGAAGTTATTTCTATATAATTCTTGTCAAAATAAAAAAAGGGTCCAAGTCACACACCATTAATACAAACCATCAATTGTCGTGTTTGGTTTGATGAAAATGGGCTTTTTAAATAATTGTCTTTTGCATGATGCAGCGACATGGAGGGATCATTTCCCAAAGAACAAAAATAAGCGTCTTATTTGAATTTGCATGGAAACTTTTTGTTCCTCTGAAGTGGAAAAGCTACTGAATGACCCACATCCTTACACAGTAGGTGTCACACGCTGAATAAGAACTACTCGGCTTCACCAACTAAACGAAGATGGAACCTCCTCCCTAATTACTGTATATATATAAACATCATCAGCTGATCAGTGTTCACGGGTTCAGAGACATGAACGATCCCGCTGCGCTGCACACTGTGAACTCACCATGAAACCAGCTTGACAAAATGCTCATTGAGTGCAATGCCGGCGCCGGCGTCAAAGATGGAGGAGCGAGTGTCGCCGTTGAAGTCTGTGGACACAACCTGAGCACAAAGAGGCAGACACAACTGTTTATACATGCACAGGTACAGTGCTACTGTACAGTATGTCATTTCTGATCCTGGATACATATGGGTCAGTAGCCGGGCCACACACTAACACATGCATCAATTACAAATATCTGCAGATCTGGCTTTATGGATTATAAATGCAGTTTATTTATTTTCAGTTTAAAGATCCTTTATCAGTTCAGTCCTTGATGTGCCATGTTATTCTAGATGTGCTGCCATCTAGTGGCTCATGTATGGCTCTACACACATTCATAAAAACATCAAATCATACATGGTGATTGTCTCCTAGGAATATATGGACATGTTTTCTGTACCTGGTCCTCTGTGTATCCCAGAAATCCCTTCATGGGTCCCTCAGCAGCGGCCTTGATCACCTTCTTAATGTCGTCGTACTTGGCCTGAAGGACGGTAAACTGAGGGTTAGGTTTTAAAAGGGCAACTTGATTTAAGTGGTTATTATAAAGTGTGGGTCGGATAGCATCTCAAAGTTTAAATAACAGAATTATGTTTCAAAGCAACGGTGGGCTGTGAAGGACAAATCTGTCAAAATTCAGTGGAAGGTTGAGCCCCAAAATTAACAGTCAAAAATAAAAATGTAAAATCTAGTTAAATAAGGGGAAAAGGAAATGATCAGTTGTATATTTGTTCCTAAAGTAAAGCAGCCATTTGGTTAAACCTTTATGTATTGTAAAGGCTAAGAAATACTTACGGGCTTCTCAAGGCGGACGGTCAGATCAACAACAGAGACGTTGGGGGTGGGGACACGGAAAGCCATACCGGTCAGTTTGCTGTAAGAATAAGACCGTCAAGAGTCAGATACAAAAACATCCAAACACATCAGATACAGATGATTTGAGTTGTTTTATTCCCCGTGATGATCTCGCTCTCGATTTGACCCTGAATAAAAAACCCAGGTGAAGGTGAATCGTACCCGTTCAGCTCGGGGACGACCTTGCCCACAGCCTTGGCGGCTCCAGTGGAGGCGGGGATGATGTTCTGAGAGGCACCACGTCCGTCCCTCCACAGCTTACCAGAGGGACCGTCAACGGTCTTCTGTGTGGCAGTAATGGCGTGGACTGTGCTCTGAAGGAGAGGGAGCAGAGGGTTTCATTAAATGACAGATTCATCATTTATGTGTTGAATAAGGTTGTTAAGATTACATCTTGTGTCTTAGGAAATGCTAATCTGTTCTAGCAATAAACTGCATAACATACTAACATACCAGCAAGTTAGTGAATTTAGGTTGTGCTCATCTTAAACACGAGGAAATATAATTTACTTCAAGAATATGAGTCAACAAAAAACATGGATGACCAATTATTTCAAGTAAAAATAGCAAACATTTGCTAGTTTCAGCTTTATAAATGCAAAAACGTTTGCTTTTCTTGGCTATTTTTGGCTGCTGGTCAGACCAAGTAAGCTTTTGTTGATGTGGTCTATAAAATGATCTCATAAATTGAGTGTTGTGTGTAATTATTATTATTTATTTTTTTTACTTTATTTTTTCCCTTTTTTTGAGGTTGTTTTCATATATGCAATTTACAGTTTATTACAATAGTTTATAAACCAATTTTTTAAGTAGTTGAGCTTAGAGACGAACACACTAAGTACACTAGAGAAAACAATTGAAATAAAATGAAGAAAATAAATAATAATAATAATAATAATAATAATAATAAAAAGAAAGAATAGAAAAGAATAATAAAAAAGACACAATAATAATACAAAGATAAGAAAGTAATAATAATAAATTAAATAAACAAATAAGTTAATATAAAATAAAGTGTGGTGGAAGGGGAGCGCAGAGATATAGTAATATCATTTACATGGGCACTCACACGCATCCTCTTTCACATGTCAGGTCGTTGTGTGTAATCTAAATCAATGAAATGTCGGAGTTCTTTACCATGAGACCCTCAACGATGCCAAAGTTATCGTTGACGACCTTGGCGATGGGAGCCAGGCAGTTGGTTGTGCAGGAGGCGTTGCTATGGAGACGAGATAGGGACCACATGTTACCAACGACACAAAGTTAAGGTGCCACTTATATCAGAAGTGCACAGACACTCAGTGTATTTTAAGAGATGATCTTGGTTTGACATTCAATTCTTTTTTTGGCAGAGCATCTAAAAGCATCCAGATGTTCACATCTGTCCTCGCCAAGTTTGATGACACTTGACATGCTGCGTCACACTAACAGGACGTCACACTTCTGATCCTAAATCTGTCCAAAACTAAAGGTCATCATCATGAAATAAAACTGAGATTAAAACTACAAAGTAAATCAAACTACAGTTTTAGAAGTTTACCATCTGTTGCTACATAAACTCGAATGTTCTGAACATCCGTGTCGATTATAAAATATAGAAACGTGACTCCTTCAGATCCACAATCAGCAGCGACTCACCTGACAACCTTCATGGAGTTGTCGTACTTCTCGTGGTTGACGCCCATGACGAACATGGGAGCGTCGGCGCTGGGAGCGGAGATCACCACCCTCTTAGCTCCGCCCTTCAGGTGAAGCTAGAGGGACGCACAAGGGGTCAAAGGTCGGAATGTGACAAATAACATGCATGCAATTTAAATGATGACCCTTTGATTTAAGTTATGGTCAGCCTGGGAGCAGCTGGTGAACTTACAGAGGCCTTTTCGATGGTGGTGAACACACCGGTGGACTCAACAACATAGTCAACGCCAGCATCGCTCCACTTGATGTTGGAAGGGTCCTTCCTGTTTGATTACATCACACATAACAGAGGTTAAACAGTGCTGGAAACAGACTCGTAGGTAAAGCTGATCAAATGTAAATGTAAAAGTGCACGTACTCGTGGAAGACCATGATGTGCATGTTGCCGATGACCAGCTTGCCGCCCTCGGCCTTCACCTCTCCGTGCTTCCACACGCCGTGAGTGGAGTCGTACTTGAACATGTAGACCTGCAGGAGGGGGGCAGATAGGATGGAAGTATTAACCCTCTGAGACCACGCTGACACTTTACTGTCTTTAAGAGGCTGTAGTGGGCTCAGTTTTAAAGCTGGTACTGGTATCATATGAAACTAGGAAACCTGATGAATCCATTGTGTGTGGTGTCATGTTTCCCTTAACTAGTCAGGAAAGGCGCTGAATAACACTTAAAAATTTAGGCGAAATTTTGTCATGTCAAAAGTTTTTGATCCCAAATCACAGCATGTCTTTTTCTCTGGTGTTCCTCAAGGTCTTGGTGTCTTAATGTGGTATTTTGGAGGAATTATTGATCATTTCTATCAGTTCTCCAGTGGTAAAAAATGGTTAAATTTAGCACCAAGTCTGTGTAACAAATGGTATCAACGCAAAAATTGCTGCAACAATTTATGAGACATAATAGAGGATGAGGATGACCATCATATACGTCAATCATCATGTTCTAAACCCTTGTACACATTTTAATGAACTAATTGATTAATGTTTATTTCTGACACACAGTGCTGAGCTTCATCTCAGATTAATCTTCAGGTTCCAGCTTTCAGATGATGTACACCATTTCTATGTGACATCTACTGCTGACCTGCTGTCTCCCCCTAAAGACACCCTGGACCCCTCTAAAGAAGACGAAAATGGTTCTATGTGGGTCTCATAGGCTTAACATCTGCACCTATTAGAATAAAATAAGAAATAATCAAAGAACAGCATCTTTAATCAAAGTGTAGCATCTCCACAGGTGGGTTTCCAAACCTTTACATTAGCTCTCTGCCTTCACTTAATGCTTTAAAATCCCTCATTTAATAACTCCCCATAACCCAAAGATGATTGTGCAGACAAATTTGACTTAACTTGACCACCTTTTACACTTAGCCATTAGCTTACGGGGTTGTGCTTTCCCTAAAATATATACTTTTTCCCAGAATGAACTTTGGAAAGGCTTTGAGAACTACAAAATGATCAAAACAGTTTCTCTCAGAAAAAAGTGAGTACAGGAAGTCCTCTCACCATGTAGTCCAGATCGATGAAGGGGTCGTTGATGGCCACCACCTCGACCTTGCCTCCAGTGGCGGCGGCACGGGTCACCAGACGGCCGATACGTCCGAATCTGAAATGCAGGAGGATGCAGGAGGATGCAGTCAGCGTGGAGAAGTGAAACTCAGCAGCATCACAGCGGGGTCAGTGCGTAAAAGAGCCCATTTATTTGACAGACATGAAACATGGATAAAAGAAACAAAGATTATATATATTGAGTAAAAGCTCTTGAGCAGATGTTTTGTCTGCTCTGTGAAGTCTGCAATATTGTATTTTAGAGCAGCTTTGGTGCAAAAGAAAAGACTGCTTCATCCACCTCCCACCACATTTCCCCTCTCTGACCAGCAGGTGGCAATGGGAGCTAAACTAATACGGGAGTCTCAGCGGAGGACAGCAGGGCCATACAAGGAAGGCCTGCCAACCTTGACTGAAGATAACAATGGTTGGCACGGCAGCCCAAAGCCTGTTTACGCCTAATATGGCTGCCGTCGCAGCAGGTCAGACAGCGAGCAAAGAACGGAGGGCAGGGGTGTTGGGACCGATTTTTATTAGACATATTAACCACTTCACTGGAAGAAGGAGACTAAAGAGAGAGTGAGAGGAGAGATCTCATACATCCTTCATTTGAACTTACAGGAGGAGAGAGGAGGAGGACGCAGACATGAG
>NW_027428162.1:10000-15463 GCF_043250625.1 Sebastes fasciatus | reverse complement strand
AGCTCCACCAGCCCTCAAACTATTCATGCACAAAACAAAGTGGAGCTTCTAAACTCTGAACACGTCGGAGCAAATGTTCGATTCACCATCTAATATAAAACGAAATATTCATAATCTACACAGCTGGTTTCTCTCCTCAGAAACTCTCAGAAGTGAATTTAGTGATGAAACATGTAAAGAAGGAGCCGGTTCTGGCTGCTGTTGTCGTTGTAACCGTAGCCTGTAGCGGTCCAGCGCCTTGCATTGTGGGATACAGTAGGTGAGGTCGACTGGTCCGATGCAGACGGGAGATTTGACTTTGGTTTGCCTACTGAATACTACACGCTACATGTACGCACTACTAGTCTAGTATTAGGTTTAGACTATAGATCGTGCGTTTGTGTGAGTATTAACTGTTACAGATCATTATTTGTCACATTCAGTGATTTAGTTTTTAATAATGTGTCCCTCTCTAAGAGAACCACCATCTCACCGTCTACCACTGTAACGGGTTTCGGAGGATCAGTTCAACGGCGGGTTTATTATTTTCATGGCGATAATACGATACCAAAAGAATAAATCTCCTCAAGAACAAACTCAGGAACTCAGAAGAGTTTTACAACAACGTGAAGACAAATGTAATGAACACAGGTATATGGTACTCCAACGAAACAAAGCAAGGCCACGTGCGTGCGTGCGTGCGTGCGTGCGTGCGTGCTTGCGTGCGTGCGTGCGTGCGTGTGACATCATGAGTATTGGGCCGGTCCTGGAAAGTGGAAACTTTCTAAGGGCGTCTATTGTTTATCTCACCCTGTTTACTCTGTTTGGTAATGAATGATTCAAGTGTGTTCTCAGTTCCTCCACACCCTTGTTTACATGTTAAAACAGTTGCTTTTTCTCCCACAGTGTCAAACTGACACTATATACATATATATATATATGCATATATATGTGTATATATATATACACATATATATATATATATATATATATATATATATATATATGTGTATATATATATATGCATATATATATATATATATATACATATATATATATATATAGTATACAGGCTGGTCCATAGAGGCAGAGGAGGTTGCATCTCTGTATTTTAGAGATCAAAATGTAAAAAAGAGTAATTGGTTGAAATGAATCTTAAATCTCAGAATCATTTATAAAATATTTTTTCTCTCTGCTTTGGAAAAGTCCATTATCAAACCTGCCAACGTTGAGACCTTAAAGAAAGGGAGGATTTCTAGCCCAAAGCGTCTCGGGGTTGGGGGGTTCTCCCCCAGAAAACATCCGAGGTTCAGAGACTTTGTTTCTGCATCTGGTGACTTTAAAAGAGTTCAAATAATAAATTCTGCAACAGCCTTTCATGTTAAACTTTTGTTAACTCCCAGGAAAGAAAACTGAAAAAGAAAATCTGATTTATATCTGATACATATCAGATTTATATCTGATATGTATCAGATCTATATCAGATATATGTGTGACAAGTTAAAGCCAGCTGATATGGTCCATCGTTGTGAGTCAGATTCAGTTATTTATTGTATTACAGACCAGTTGAAGGGGGATGGTGGACCACTATGTGTCTTCAGACCTCACCAGGGACCAGAGAGAGTCCAGAGTCCTGGATCTGGTCTTAATAAACACACTCTGCTGTTTGTAATACAGAATCTAGTGTTTAATATAACAGCAGCACGTAGCAGAGAAACATCTGGATGTTCAGGTGAGGGCTTGTTTTCAGACGCTGCTGAAGCGCCGTATCAGCTCATCAGGTTTCAGTGTGTTGTTGCTGCTAAACAGCAGTAAAGGACTCAGATCTGTTGGTACCTGCATCACTGTTATGTACCGTTGACACACACCGACCTGTAGCGGTGACCAGGACGGGTGTTTGATTGGTTGACCGACTGTTGATGGTGTTTTATTACCTCCAACGAGGAGGTCGTGTCTTCAGTCTGTTTGTCAGCAAGATTACAGTAAAACTAGAGGCCTGATTTTGATCAAACTTGGTGGACGGGTGGAGCATGGACCGAGGAAGAATCCATTACATGTTTGATCTGAGTCACGGAGCGGATACATGTTTTATAGTTCATTAACACTGTGAGATAGGGCTTTTGACCTTGGAGTGCCCTTCTAGTTAAATATAAGACTAAACTCAGTGTGAACAGCCCAGTCACACAGAAGCTCATGAAATAGTCACGAAATTGAATCTATTTGATTCGTGTACATAGACGCTAAGCACGACTTCAACAACATATTTTTCGTGCGTTTTCCTATAAATGTTCAGGAACACGTGATGCACGTGTCAATTTCCGCTCCAGTCTTTTTGAAATAAAACTACTTAGTTAGTTTTAGGAATAGATTGACTTGTTTGTTACCTAACGTTACGTGAGAACGTCAGCTAAGGGCAATTGTTATATATTTACTGTAGTTAGATTGTTATGTAACATTACGTTGTCGCGTTGCGTTGTTGCGTTACGTTGCGTTACGTTGCTGCGTTACGTTGTTGCGTAACATTACGTTGTTATGTTGTTGCATTAAATTTTGTTGCGTTACGTTGTTGCGTTATGTTGTTGCGTTACGTTGCTGCGTTACGTTGTTGCGTAACATTACGTTGTTATGTTGTTGCATTAAATTTATAATATTCTCAAATCAACCATTTTGCATTTCTACACTGTGATCATAGTACTTTTACTTTATTAAAAGCTCTGAGTACTTCTTCCACCAACGTATCGTTTGTATGTAACTGTCAGTGTGAAGTAGATGTAGTAAAAGTATAAAGTAGCATAACTCTGTAGTACATCTGTAGTACATCTGTAGTACCTCTGTAGTACATCTGTAGTACCTCTGTAGTACATCTGTAGTACATCTGTAGTACATCTGTAGTACCTCTGTAGTACATCTGTAGTACCTCTGTAGTACATCTGTAGTACATCTGTAGTACATCTTTAGTACCTCTGCTGTTTAACGACCTCCGTTTGACTCTCTGCTGCTGCTGATTGTTGTTTTCATGCATTCTGGCTTCTTATGTGAGCGTGAAGATCTGAGACCTGACCGATAAACATCAGACGCTCTGCACACAAGGAATGTGTCTCAAACGTCTTCATCACAGGGGTCTTCATCACAGACGTCTTCATCACAGACGTCTTCATCACAGACGTCTTCATCACAGGGGTCTTCATCACAGACGTCTTCATCACAGACGTCTTCACAGTCCGTCCTACGCATAATCAGCCCAGTCGCCTGGAAAAACATGTCGGCATTGTACGTTTCTGCAAACAACGGATACGTTGAATGTGGACGCATTGGCATAAGTGACGTAGTACAACAAGCGATCGTAACTGAAAGTTATGCCACATGAAACCAAGAGTAAACGTTGACGATTATTACCTGACGTTACGTGGGAAAGTCAGCTAAGGGTGATTGTCATATATTTACGCCAGTTACGTTGTTATGTTACGTTGTTATGTTACATTACATTGTTACATTGTTGCTTTACGTTATTGCGTTACGTTGTTGCTTAACATTGTTGCATTACCTTGTTGCGTTACATTGTTGCGTTACATTGTTACGTAACATTATGGTGTTGCGTTACGTTGTTTTGTGTTACATTGTTTTGTGTTACGTTGTTTTGTGTTACGCTGTTTTGTGTTACGCTGTTTTGCGTTACATTGTTTTGCGTTACATTGTTTTGAGTTACGCTGAGTTACGTTGTTGCATTACGTTGTTTTGTGTCACGTTGATTTGCGTTACGTTGTTGTGTTACGTTGTGTTACGTTGTTGTGTTACGTTGTTGTGTTACGTTGTGTCATCTTGTTGCGTCACGTTGTTGCGTCACGTTGTTGCGTCACGTTGTTGCGTCACGTTGTTGCATCATGTTGTTTCGTTATGTTATTGCCTTACGTTATTGCCTTACGTTGTTGCGCTATGTTGTTTTGCGTCACATTGTTTTGCATTACGTTGTTATGTTACATTGTTACGTAACATTGCATTGTTGCATTACGTTGTTGCATTGCATTGTTGTATTATGTTGTTACATCACGTTGTTACGTTATGTTACGTTGTTGCGTCACGTTGTTGCATCACGTTGTTGCGTCACGTTGTTGCGTAACGTTGTACGTCACGTTGTACGTCACGTTGTACGTCACGTTGTACGTCACGTTGTACGTCATGTTGTTGCATTATTACTTTAACACAAACCATGATGATTTCTCTAAACTTAACCAAGTAGTTTTGTTGCCTAAGCCTAACCAATCGTTTCACAACGTTAACCACGTGGCGTTGTGATACGAGGCTGATTGAATGCATTTTTTTGAAATGTGTCTGTGGTTTGCAGAAACGTACAATCCCAACTTTTTTTCTGGTGATTGGGTTTATTATCGTCTCACACATTTAACTGATTTACAGGAGACGATAATATGAATACAAATAATGAAAGAACTTCAGAACCAACAAACTCATGAACAACAACAAACTGCTTCAACTCTGGTATTTCGTCTGCTGGACAGCTGGAATGTTTTGTGGTTTAGACCCACGTAGAGAAGAAGAGAGTTATTATGAAATCAAATATTTGTCTGAGCTTCTGTTTAGAGAAAACTGTGTTCTCTCTATGTGACCTCTGTGTTTGTGTGTCAGATAATGAATGTGTACCAGAACACATCTGTACACATCTGTACACACTATCAGTAGTGATGTGACGCTGCTGCAGCGCCTGAGGCTTCACACTCGGCTGCAGACTAACCCAGTGGACATGGGAAGTCTTGATCTGATAAAACTTCATCATCTGCATAAAAACCTGTTGTGACAACAGCCGCTGCCGCCATTTTGGACTGAAAACGCTTATTATATTTATAATGTTTTCAGTTTTTCAGTCGCTTTCAGTCCAAAATTGTGGAAGCGTAGCTCAGCTGCTCGCGTTGCAATGGAACGAACAATTGGCTTTCCCTTCTTGGCCGTGTTACGTTGTGGCGTTACGTTGCGGCGTTACGTTGCGGCCTTACGTTGCGGCGTTACGTTGCGGCCTTACGTTGCGGCGTTACGTTGTGGCGCTTGTTATGTAACGTTACTTAAAAAAGTCAGCTGAGAGCAGATGTTATTTATTTACGCTAAATACATTGTTATGTTATTATTTGAACCCAAACCATGATGACTTTTCTAACTTAACCAAGTAGTTTTGTTGTCGGAACCTAATTAATTAATTATAATGATTAATAACAGCAACCGGGGATTTTTATGTCCTGCATTAATCCAGAATTATATTATATATATTATATTAATTACTCAGTAGCATTAAAACCGCAGGTTTCGCTCCGTCGCCTCTGGATGGATGACTGGACTCACTTTGACCTTGATCGTCTCCGGTTAATGTTTGAGGTGAAGAGAAGGACGGAGTGATGAAAGACTTCATGTTAGGAAATAAACTGTGGAATTTACCCTTCATTTGCCCTTCATTAATCCCCGGTCATGTTACCACAGAGT
>NW_027428162.1:0-7500 GCF_043250625.1 Sebastes fasciatus | reverse complement strand
GATTATTCAGCTGGTAAAGGTGGAGATACTTTTAATTATTTTTTTTGATATTTTACAATTTTACAAATATTTTTTGCATGTTTTACAGATGTTTGTCTGATAATTTATTAATATTTTTCAGATATTTTACTTGTATTTTAAGGATATTCTACTAATATTAAGATATTTTATTTATATTATTTGGGATATTTAAAAAAATATTTGATACTTTACTAATATTTATCTGCTATTTGACGAATATTTTATTATTTTTGGCATATTTTTTATCACTTTAATGTGTCAGCTGGTAAAAGTGGAGCTCATTCTTATGACTGTTAGTTTAATCTATAATAATACACATCATTTATTAGTTGATTATATTTAGTTTTAATAATCTGAATCTGTAAAGTAACTAAAGCCGTCAGATAAAGGTAGTGGAGGAGCAGAAGTAGACAGGAGCGTAAAGCTGACATACTGAAGTACGAGTACCTCAAAGTTGTACTTAAGAACAGAAGTCTTTTTCTTTTTCAGAATAACAGTAACAACTAAAGATATTCAGTTCACAGTGAAACTACAGAGCATTTCTTCTCTCTCACGACACAATATGAATAACAAATATCATTCACTCTTCTTTCTTTCTTTCTGTCTTCAGGTTGAACTCTTCCTCTGCCTACGTATACAGACATATAATACAGATATATTAGTACGTATAATTAATCCAGCTTCTTCTCAGGAAGTCGTTTCCTTTAACTCAGAACAAACTCACCAAACTGGACTTTTTGGTGGTTTTTCAAACATACAGTACTTGTTATAAAACCAAAAGGTGGATTTAATGTATTTATTTATTTATAAAATAAATAAATACATAAAGTAATAAATGCAAAAGTAAATAAATATATTCAAAATTCCATCAAAATAAATACATAAAATAAACAAAAGTTGAAATTAAACAGAAGAGTAAATAAATAAGGGAATTAATATAAAGATAAATAAATTTAAAAAAGCAAATTAAAACAGAAATATTAATTTATATCCCATTTTATCAACTAATTAGTGACTACATTTATTTTTAATATTAATTTTGCTTCTCTTAATGGCATATTTATTTATTTATTTATTTATGTTTGTTTATTTATTTTTGATTTTGGCAGGTTCTGTCCTCCATAGCAAGTGGCATAAATAAAATACTAAAGAACACACGTTAGTACTCATGTACAGTACTTGAGTAAATGTACTTAGTTACTTTCTCTGGATGTCACGGTGATGAAGAGAAACTCCTCTGACTGTCAGTCTGGATGATGTCATCACAAGTCCCCGCTCTGCTGCTGTGACATCATCTGGTGACATCACAGCGCTGACAGCGAGGATCCTCCCTGAATGACCTCAGACCAGCAGCCCGTCGTCTCCGAGGGAGTGACCTCACTGACGGATTCCCATCGACACCCTGTTGATGGGAATCCGTCACATTCTTCTACTGTATCCCACAATGCAAAGCGCTGGACCGCTACAGGCTCCGGTTACAACAACAACAGCCAGAACCGCCTCCTTCTTTACATGTTTCATCCCCAAATTCACTTCAGAGAGTTTCTGAGGAGAGAAATCAGCTGTGTAGATTTAGAATATCAACGGTTTTACGATATTAGACAGAGAATCGAACATTTGCTCCGACATTTTCAGAGTTTCGAAGCTCCACAAACGGCCGTGACGGCTCGCTATAGCGCCTGCCGGGGTCGCTGCCTCTCCGGGGTCGCTGCCTCTCCGGGGTCGCTGCCTCTCCGGCCGGGCGGTGACGCTCACAGACTGAGATCTGTCTGGAGCTCTCTAGAGACCGGTCTGTAGACCAGAGGCTGTTATTGACCTGTTTAAACATCACAACACTAATGTTCATTATTAAACTAACAAGAATCTGTGATTATCTGCAAACTATCTTCACTTTCTTTCAGACTTTTTTCTGACATTTGTTTTTTTACTTTTTTCAGACTTTTAGTCAGACATTTTTGGACTATTTTCAGATATTTTTCAAACTATTTTTCAGCACATTTTGGAAAATTTGTCGGACTTTTTTCAGGCTTTTTATGACATTTTTGGACTTTTTTTCAGACAATTTTTAAAAAATTTCAGAATTTGTTTTTGACCTTTTTTTCGAAAAATGTTCTGACATTTTATGGACAGTTTGGGACATGTGTAGGACTTTTTTCTGTTTTTTCTGACTTTTTTGGACATTTTTTGGGACTTTATTCAGACATTTATTGGACTTTTTTTTTTTACTTTTTTTTGGATTTTTTGGATTTTCATTCAGAATTTTTTTGGACTTTTTTGGACTTATTTTGAATTTTTTCAGATATTTTTCAGGCTTTTTCTGACATTTTTGGAATTTTTTTTCAGACAATTTTAAACATTTTTTAGAATTCTTTCAGATTTTTTCTGACTTTTTTGGACATTTTATGGAAATTTTTTGGGACATGTGTAGGACTATTTTTGACTTTTTCAGACTTATTTTTGACTTTTTTTCAGACAATTATGTGGTTAGTCTGTTAGTAGTATTAGTAGTAGTCTGTTAGTAGTAGTATTAGTAGTAGTAGTCTGTTAGTAGTAGTATTAGTAGTAGTAGTAGTCTGTTAGTAGTAGTAGTAGTAGTAGTAGTCTGTTAGTAGTAGTAGTATTAGTAGTATTAGTCTGTTAGTAGTTTTAATCTTGAACGTGTCCCTCCGTCTCCGTCAGTCCTGGAGATCCTGCAGCTGGTGAAGAAGCGAGACCTCCTGCTGGCCGACACTCACATCCTGGAGCTGGAGCAGGAGTGTAACGAGTCCTCCGCCGCCGAGCGGGGCGCCGCGCCGCAGCCGGAGGACGCCACCAGCCCCGGCGTCAAAGACGGCGGGCGGAGGAAGGCGAAGGACGTGGAGCTGCTGTACGAGGAGCTGCAGAAGGAGCTGTGGGCCGTCGTCAGGGAGTCTCTGCGCTCCCCGACGGCCGGGCCCAACCTGGGCCTGGTGGTGCAGGTGAGGACCGCCGCTGCTGCCGTGGTAACAGGGACGGAGTACTAGGATACTCCAGTGACAGTACTTGAGTACTCACCTGTCCGTCTGTACAGGTGCTGCAGCAGGAGGAGCAGGCGGATAAAGACTGGGCCCTCAGCAAGGCGGCGGCCCCCGGGGGCCCGAGGCCTCGCCGTCTGAAGCAGAGGTGGAGGGAGGCGGTGGAGGAGGCGGCCGACAGCTCTCTGCCTCAGAGGGCCGAGTTCACGGCCGGCGAGCTGGTTGGGTACCTGGACCGGCTCCGAGCCCGCGTGGTGGAGGACCTGGGCGCCGCCAAGAGGAACGTGTTGTCCATCTACCCCGAAGAGTACACGCCCTTCCAGGTGAGACCTCAACCGTTCCCTCTGAAGAGCTGCTCACAGGTCTGACCTTTCACCTGACCATGCCCTCTGACCTCTGACCTCTGACCTCTGACCCGTCAGGTGTACGTGCAGAGCTACCACCAGGCAGTTGCTAGGCGACTGGAGGCCATCACTGACAACCAGCTAGAGATCACTGACATCTACTCGCTGCTGGACTGGCTGCACAACATCTACAACAGGTAGGAACATGGAGGTGCAACCAGAGGAACCAGAGGAACCAGAGGAACTGAACGTCACCATCTTGGTTTTTAGCCGTCTCCATCTTGTCACACAGGATTGGTTCTTAAAAAGGTTCTTGTTCTTCTGCTCCTGTGTAACTACGTGCACGTCACGTTGTGTGTGTGTGTGTGTGTGTTGTTTCAGAGACGTTCTGGGGACGGTGTGTATCACGAGTCCTTTCAGCCGCTCTCAGCTGAGTCCTCTGCTGCCTTCAGAGACGGTGGACCGACTGGAGCTGGACTGTCTCAACTCTGTCAGGGTGAGACGCTGAACTCTCTTTATTCATGTAAACACAACAACCAGATATCAGAGCAGGAGAAACCTCCGAACAATCTAGGGCTTCAGTTTGGGTTTGACTCAGTTAAAGAGTAACGAGTGACGGAGTGTTTAAAGTTTATTCTGACTCAATAACACAATAACACCGTCCTGCTGACTCCAACGCTCACTAGTGGATTAATACGCCGCTGAAAATAGTCCCCGACTAACACTCCCTCTGGTGATCCTGGAGAGTGAGTGACGGCACATGTTGAGAGAAACTAAGATTCTCTTCAGCCGTCGTTAGAAAAAACAAGACAACTATAGTGTTAGCTAACGTGCCTCCACTAAACACGTCACCATGGTTACCAGGAGGAAAGAGGTGTGTCTGGTTGGAAGGTGTCTTTTAAAGGTCTGGAACCACGTTATTATATTATTCTATTAAAGGTGAGGTGTGTTTGTTTTGACGCCCGGCTCCTCCCTGCTGCAGGCCAAAGTGACCACGGAGCTGAGCCAGGTCCTGGACGAGGAGGAGAAACGATGGATGGAGACGCTGCACATCGAGGAGTATCAGATCACTCTGGCCAAGACCGTCATACAGGTACCCCCCCCTCTCCTCCACTCTGTTACCATGGTTACTGCAGGTGTGTGTGAGCAGAAACACCTCCCATCTGTGTTTCCTGTCTGTTTTAAATAAAGGTTATTCAATGAAGACTGAAGGGTTACATAAAGGTGGATTCCGCTGTGTTTAAATACGCTGATTGTTTTCTGAGTGTTTCCTTCAGCTGAAGCCAACGACAACAACGAGCACTTCCTGTTCACACACACACACACACACACACACACGCACACACGCACACACGCACACACACACACACACACACACACACACACACACACACACACACACTTAAACATAATTTATCTCCCATTGAACCAGCTGCTGTCCTCTAGTGGCCAAAGACAGTATAACAGGAGGCTCACTCAGGGACAGTTTGAGTGTCCAGTGAAATGGACCAAGTGTCCTTGAACGCACCAGCAGGGACGATCACATGATGATGTGATGATTTTATCTGTTCTAAATGTTCCTTAAAGGGAGATTAGTCCAGTATTTAATCCTCTTATCAACATGGGAGTGGACAGATATGCTGCTTTATGTAAATGTATGTGTTTATTTATTATTGGAAATCAATTAACAACACAAAACAATGACAGATATTGTCCAGAAACCCTCACAGGTACTGCATTTATGCATGTGATTATCATAAAGTGTGCATGTCTGTAAAGGGGAGACTCGTGGGTACCCATAGAACCCATTTACATTCACTGATCTGGAGGTCAGAGGTCAAGGGACCCCTTTGAAAATGACCATGACAGTTTTCCCTCGCCAAAATGTGGCGTAAGTTTGGAGCGTTATTTAACCTCCTTCATGACCAGCTAGTCTGACCTGGTTGGTACCGATGGATTCATCAGGTTCTAGAGTTTACTATGATTCCAGGATCTTCACTCTAGTTTTAAAACTGAACCGCTACAACCTATAAAGTCGCGAGTCACATTAATGCGTTAAAACTGATTTGCGTTACCGAGTTATTATGGCGTTAACTTTCACAGCCCTAATATAGATCTAACCCTCCTGACTGTGTTTGTTGTCTCAGAGGCTGCAGGTGGATCTGGAGCGGTCTGCCTCCATCAACAGGAGTTTGGGCTCCAGAGTGGCTCAGTGCAGCCTCAACGGCCTCGCCGACTTCCTGTACAGGTACACAGACAGCTCCACTGGCTTTCTGTTTAACCCTTTACAGGTTAGTAGTGATAAATAATCAGGATTATGACGCTCGTGTTTGTAACTGTTTTAGTTTCCAGCGTAAAGTTGAGATGTTCCACGAAGGGATGCAGAGCGGCATGTTTGGAGACAACGATGACGGATACGTGTCCAAAACCATCGCTCTGGTCAACTGCTGCCCTCCGTTCAGGTACGAACTAACAGAAACAAACTCCTGAATCTGAGGACCAACTCGTTGTAATGAGCTGAAACTTTATTCCTTTTCAAAAGTAATTTCTTTTCATTGTATTTGTCATGCAGACAAAAGGAAAAAAAAGTTATTTCGTATGGAAATAATATTCTTAATTTGATGTTTGTTTTTACGTTTGTCTTCAGGTTTCTGTTCTGCAAATGAAAAAATGAAATGTAAACTTTTAAAACTTAAAAAACACAAGTGTCTCCTGCTGTTCTGACAGTGAACTTGGGAGGGAAGCGAACTTACTTATTTCACTTAAGGCTGTCAATCAATTAGAATATTTAATTGTGATTAATAACAAATTAATTAAATTATAATCAATTGTGCATTTTTTATTCATTTATATTCATTTATTTCATTTATAGATTAGTCAAGTATTTAATCCTCTTATCAACATGGGAGTGGACAAATATGCTGCTTTATGCAAATGTTTGTATATATTTATTATTGGAAAACAATTAACAACACAAATCAATGACAGATATTGATCCAGAAACCCTCACAGGTACTGTGAAGACATTTTTCTGACGTTTTTTAGACTTTCTTGGGACATTGTTTTTTACATTTTAGGACATTTTCTCTGACTTTTTTTAAACGTTTTTCTGACTTTTTATACTTTATGTAAATGTATGTATATATTTATTATTGGAAATCGATTAACAACAATGACAAATATTGTCCAGAAACCCTCACTGGTACTGGCCATTCCAGTTTTTCCTCGACAAAATTTAGCGTAAGTTTAGAGCGTTATTTAACCTCCTTCACGCCAAGCTAGTCTGACATGGTTGGCACCGATGGATTCATCAGGTTCTATAGTTTCAGATGATACCAGCATCTTATCATGTTAACTTTGACAGTCCTAGTTTTTTATCTCACGAAATATTCTGCTTCAGTCCATATTTGTTGGCGTTTAGCCTTTCAAAAACAACATTTTCACTGCAGTCAGAAAACTGTTTCATATGATACCAGTATCTTCACTGTAGCTTTAAACCTGAGCCGCTACAACCTAAAAATCACAAGTTGATGTGTTAAAGAAATTAGACGTTAAAATGAAGTTGCGCTAACGCGTTATTATTTTAATAAACGTTTAAATGTTGAGCATCACAAGTTTTTCCTTCTTCGTACTCGTCTAAACTCCGTCCCTCTTACATGTTAAATACTATAAAGTTTGCAGTGTTGAGAGGCTCCTCACAATCTGAGACGTCTCTGAATCACAGCCGACGTGTTGACCCGTAGCGTTAATGACGGCTCTGTCACGCAGTCATCAATGATGTCATCAATGATGTCATCAGTTCCACCTGCGTCCCACAAGTCAAATGTTTGATGTTAAAAAGGTTGATTCAACTTTTAGTTAGAGTTTTTTTTAGTGTTTGTAGACTGAGGTCCTCACCTGGCAGGTGTGTGATCATGGTCCCCGTTTGGTAATGTGAGCGTGTGTGTGTGTGTGTGTGTGTGTGTGTGTGTGTGTGTGTGTATGTGTGTGTATGTGTGTGTGCAGAGGGTTCGTGCAGCGCTGTGCTCAGTGTGATCCGTCGGTCAGCGAGGACTCTCTGCGGCGAGCCAACAAAGCTCTGGATCACATCGTCCAGCAGGGCGTCAGGGTGCTGTCTGAACGCCTCTACGTGCACATCAGGG
>NW_027428161.1:0-15469 GCF_043250625.1 Sebastes fasciatus | reverse complement strand
AGCTCATATATTGAGAGGCGCGTATAAAAAGGAACCGATGTTTTGCAGATAAATATTGATGCAGTCAGACAAGATCTACACGAGATATCTTGAGACAAAAAAATACTTAATAATTTGTATATGATGACCAAACAGGCCTTCATTATTAAATTCACAATAGTCTGATTACCAAAATCTCTGATAGCCTCCATGAGATAATGACACGCATTTTATATCAATATAAAACTTCCTGCCGGGTTCATCACATCCACATACATGCTAGCCTCTGTGGCTCCAGACAAGTGGCACTGCCTTCAGACATGCAGTAATGAAGTTCTTTGTACAGCAGGTCCTGTCCTGCCTCCTGCTGTTTGCCTGCAGAGTGAACTACTGATGCTGTCCATAACAGCCCCAACTGAGCACTAGCACGCCTCTAGTTTCTACATCACAGCCCTGTCTGAAGACTTTGGCTGCCAAAAACAAGCAGCCGTGAGCGCGGCGAGTCTGCTGAAATGACGCACGCGCGTTTCTCAATGGATTGTGGATTTTCTAAATAGGCAAAGGCTGCATGTGAGAACAAACGCCTGCTACTCTCTTTGCAAGCACCTGATAAGGCTTCATACTCTCCTCTCCTAATCGCCCTATTAGCAAATAACTGTGAACGGGAGGAATACGGCCCACTGAGAGGACAGTGTGCCAATAATAACCTTGATCTATCATTTTAAGGCAGTAGAGACAAGTACTGACTTTAAGAAGTACCCATAAGAACGTTCTACTTGAAGCATATTAGCAGCATGCATTGTTTGGGCGTTAAAACTCTCCAGAGACCCTCTTTTTTTGTAGTTTGGAGAAAACAGACGTAATGGAAACGTGTTCACATATTAAGATAAGTCATGGTTGTTAAAGGTGCTATATGCGAGATTGGGAGTATTTCTATGGCCTCCTAACGGCTCTCACCGTGGCGGGAGCTGAGCCGGCGGCTCGTAACTAACGGTGCTAACAGTGAAAACAATCTCAGGGTGAACTTGAGGGTGGATGCTACGTTGCAACGACAGCGCAGTCGGTCGGGATGCCGTTATCAGATGCAACCGCCGTATGAGAGCAGTGCAGAGCGGTGGCTAGCGGGGCAAGCTCACATGCAGTAAAAGGCACACTGCAGCCGGCCCGGCTATATCAACAAAGCACAGAGAAACTCGGATTACAACACACACACACAGCAAAAGCGACTTCACTCTCTGCTCAGGTAGACATTACTCCTCTATATCTTTACATAGCAAATTTCGCTGCTATATTAATGCTTTGAATATCATATAAAGAACACCTTTAACTCATATTTTTAAGGCGGCAGCAGAACTAACATGTTAAAGTTGAACCAGCGTAAAAATGATTTACAGCGTAGGCCTACCCTTCTAAGATCCACCACCCATTTCCACATCCCCAAGCAGGTTCTCACAGTGACACACACACAACACAAAAACACACACACACCACCCCCTGATGACAGACTGACTGTTAATCTGCACATGGACACTGATATAAGCTACTATTTAACCCAGCTGCAATTTGCACATCTGGATAATAAACGCATTTCATTATGTATCATCTGATTTCTGCACTGCGGATGCTCGAACAGCAATTTAAAATCAGTTCGGCTCTCTTAAACTGGCTCTTAATAGTGAGTCTATTGTACACAGGAATGCACTACCAGTAGTTCAATGCCACGACAATTAATGTGAAGGCAAATGTCAGTGCTTCTACCTGAAGATAGCTCCTCAGCATCTTGTTTGTCTTTGTGGTGTATTATGTTCGCTTTCTCCCTGATGTTCACATTCTTTTAACCCGCACCTCTTATGTATGTCATATTATGCTTACAAACAAGGTTAAGTTAAGTCGGTAAGTAGGTATTCTGCAAATATAAACATACATGTTTAGGTGTGGGTATCTACTATTATAAACTAATGCAAAACATGTAGCAAACCTGCCCAGATGCAATTAATTTGAAGAGGATGTATTTAGTAAAATGCATATTACATAATGGCATGTTGGGTAATCTCTCTGTAAACAAGCAAACACCACTTACTGTAAATAATAAAGCATTACAGCATCTTGTTTGTTTGGTGGCTAAATCGTCCGCATAAAGAGGTGAAAATATAATTAGTGAGTGCCACATATGGTTGCATCTGTTAATG
This sequence comes from Sebastes fasciatus, assembly GCF_043250625.1. Classification (NCBI taxonomy): domain Eukaryota; kingdom Metazoa; phylum Chordata; class Actinopteri; order Perciformes; family Sebastidae; genus Sebastes; species Sebastes fasciatus. The sequence continues at coordinate 13,301 of NW_027428161.1, read as the reverse complement.
ATGAGCCTTGGTGACAGTACAGAGCCTTGGTGGCCGAGAAGAGTGCAGACTGAGGTCACATTGTGGCTTCAGGCACCAACAAGTGCTGATCCCGCCAGTGTCCAGACAACGACTGAATCAAAGCTTATTCATGGAAAGCCTTACAATCCAAACACACCATAAGCTCACCTTATCTGTGCATCTCATCCGGCTGTTCTTCTTCACTGTGGCTAACCTTTGTTGTCTCTGGCTCCACGCTACTTCCCACTGAGACTGTTTCAGGAGTTTCTCCACCTTACAAGTCTTCTGACAACCCATTGTCCCCTGGCACACATAAAAAAAAAGCAGATGTCAAGTTAAGCCATGCATCAATCCCATTACATCTCAATGATACATCCCGTTTGTTACAACAAGCAATAACCTACCATGACAGAACGGTTTGCATGCTTCCCCGAACGCTTGTCATGGTCAGCAGCGGCGGGTGATGTCATAACTCCAGCATGTTCAGATTATAAATATCTGTATTCGGCAGAGTTACATAATAATGGATGTTGGATTACTGTCAGTACACACAGACAGAAGAGACGGCACATCTGCCACAGGAAATACACGAAACTACATCTAAAATTACATTTTGGTGATTAAAAAAAAAACAGGCAGGGGCTGCATTTAAGAAATGTTTAGAGGATATGTTAATTTAATAAATAATCCTATTTTGTTAGTTTTTGTACATGAAATTAAAAAGATTATTGTATCAGTTTTAAACGGCGTCAACGTAGAAATGATGAGAAGTGTAGGTTTTATTTTGCTTCGTTAAATCTACAAGTTTTTCAAATGTATGGCTTGTTAAATACCATGATATTTAAAGGTAAGAATACATTTAGATTGTCTACATAATTGAACTACAGCGTACAATTCAAATGTTCATTGATCTTAAAATCGTGATTCACAGTAGCTGTGGGCTGGAATTCAACCACAGTCTAATAACACTCTGCAAAATCCAGTAGATTTGTTTAATATTTTACTACCACCCACCTCTGACGCAAGATAAGCCGGACTCCAGCAGAAACCAGGCAGCAATTAAAACGTCCAGCGGTCCGGTCATCAGTTCCAGTACAGTCTCCACTGGGTCACCCAGGCCAGCGTTCTCCAAAAAGCCACTGTAGATGAGACTATTTTCCCTCCCTGTCAGCTCCAATCCCAGTTAGACCAAGCACTTTATTGTACCGTTATCACTTTAAGAGCAGAGACATATCTCATACAGTGCACATAGTAACAGAAAAAGATTTATACCGCCTTCAAAATGCGATGAGAGTCGAGATGTGACGCCTCCTGCATCAGTTAGAGAGACTGCTGCAGTGTGAGGTTCACTGTTTTCTTTTGTTTGTTGCCCGTTTAGTCATTCCCAACAGCCTTCTGTATTTCATTATGTAAGAGTCTCCAGCAGCTTTTTATAAATGAAGGCCAGGAAGGTTACATCTGCACACACACGAGAAGTTGACGCAACTGTACACACAAGCTCTAATTTGGGATCTACTGTAGTCAGAGTGTAACAGGGTTTGTACAGTGAAATATTCCACTTGCAGAATATCCAGTAGTGTAGGTTTAGTGGCTTAGGCGCCCTGCTGGTGGCTGCGATACTTTGCCAGTCCATGAGAGATGACATGTTGTGACAAGAGGTGGCTAGAGTAGCACCAAAACTCAGGGCCGGCTAAAGGCATAGGGTCATATAGGCGGTCGCTTAGGGTGCCACCTTCTGGGGGGCGCTGGTTGCCCTCTAAAAATAATAATAATGATAATAATATATATATATATATATATATATATATATATATATATATATATGTGTAAACTTGCGGCGGCGACGCGCTTTGAGTTCAGGCTGGTGCACGAGCAGGGAATAGAGTACGAGCAGGGAGGCGTGGAGGCATCTGATTGGTTCTTTCCAAGCGGACCGCGAGGCAGTGATTGGTAGACGTTTTTACAGGATTACAGCAGCTACAGATGGCGGCTCTTTTCCGGACCTTTTCAGAGCTCATAAGTAATGGATCGCTGTCGGGCTGTAAAGACCATTTCAACCAATATAACAAACAGTGTATACTGGATTAAACATCGTCAACCCTGCCTTTAATTAAAGTGTAAATTATAGTGAAACTGACTAAACACTTTTAAGCCAACAATATCAGGGACCAATTGTTTATTTATATTATAATAAATACAGTTATTTATGAATTTGTAAAATCTTAATTTTTGTCTTAAAACCATTGTGATGTCTGATGGTTCTGGGGGGTTGAACCATAATCCTAACCCTAAAGCAGAGCGGGGGGAGGCTCCAAATCCAAATTTCACCTATAGGGCACCAAAAGGGATAGAGTTGGCCTTGTCAAGACTGTAGCCTACACAAGTAAAAGTACTGTTACAGTAGAACAAAGAGTAGTCATCAAAATAACTACTTGAACTGCCTGAAAAAAAAAATATTTGAGTAGCTAGTAACTTACCTTTTCGCCACTTCTTTTTCTTTATGTGGATATGACTGCCATCATTTCAACCACAGCTGGTCTCCTTCAGGTAAAGCTAAAGAAGTGAACACACACAGTCTGTATTTATGGTCAGTTTGTGATGAAATATCATGTTATTGTCTCCTGATTACTAGATAGTCTGCTTTGAAAGCCATAACGTTAATTGACAATGGAAAAAAAATTAAAAGTAAAGTCTCATGTCTCTTATCTGAATTTCCCGCGGTTGCAATCTTTCCATCTTTGTGCTCTGAACATGAGGCAGCATGGCTACAGAAAGATAATAGAGTGAGCTTCAGCAGATCTGGGATCAGGAGATCAATATGCATGTAGACAAAATAGCAGAGTAATAATGATTTTCCTCTAAAAAAGTACAATTCGCTCAAAATCTTTACAAATTTTACAAGCTAAATTGGTCATATAAGGGGATATACTGCACTTGACAAACTAGCGCACTGCACATGCGCACATCGTGTTGCATCGTATTTGCCATAACACCTGTTTCCGAGTCATGGCTGTAGGTCTACACTACATCCAATAGGTGGCAGTGATGCAACATGAAGGATGCCAAATGTGCAGAGGCTGTAGAAAAATAAGAAAAATATATAGAACATTTCTAATATTTAATACTGTGAGCAATAATAAATATTATATATATATTTTTCTTTTTCTGTATAGGCTCCCATGTTTTGCTTTACAGCCTCTGTTGCAAAGTAGGAATTGTTTCATCTATGAAGGACATAAATTACATGTTTTCTGTTATCTCCTTGATATTTTGTTTACATTTTGTAATATTATGATGATCATGTGATTGCCTCCCATTGGTTGGTAACCATATAGGTGAGGCCACATCCGCCTTGTCTGTTTGTTTGTAAGCATGACGAAGACCTACAGTGGTCGAAACATGTTGGCTTTTTAAATGATTTAGCCACTAGAATAAAGGCTTTTTAATATATCCTCTTCCTCATTGCTACTTTTTTGATATTTTGGAGTGCCTGTATTGCCTTCCTGTTTATACATATCTCTGTGGATTATTATAGTAAGCCAACCTGCTCCATACACCGTCAGCAGTTAGCGTATAGGCCTACTCTCACAGACTACCGTATGGGACATCGTCCTTTAGGGAGGGAATAGATTATTTTCACTCTTTAATTCACTATTGAAGTGAGTCCAATGTGAGTAAGACTTATAAGTGTGACTATACTGATCATAGGTTTCACTTCCTCCAGTTATCTCCTCGGCTGTAGTTGACAACTATATAATTGTGGGCTTAATCATAAATAACAACCAAAATCTTTTCAGATGGAGGTGCCTGAAGTGAAATCTTATCAAATGGGTGTCCGTGACCTAATGTGTATCAATGTAGGAGTCCTTGACACACAAAAAAAGGTTGAGAATCACTGGTGTAATATATAAATACATATAAATAAATGAATAAATACATTAATTAGAATGAACCTTCCATATCTCTCAAAATATTATTTCTACATACTCATTTACCGAAGCTTCCAACACCTACACGTTGCCACAGAAATGACCCTGCCGTGTCGTCCAAGTTAAATCACAGTTCATAATATCACTCATCTTGACATCTAGGATGTCTTGCTCGGTGACCTGAAAACCCCCCTCGTGTACAGATTTTAAGGACATTCACTGGCATTTCACTCTAAGTGCACCTCAGAAGTTTCCTTTGATCTAATTCAAAGAGAGAAAAGAACTTGCCCTCCGGGGGCCTACTTCCACTTTCTTCACTAATCTTGTTTGGTTGATTACACGGAAAGTCAAGCGCTTTGTGCAAAGTGCTCATTAGTCCTGAAGTAAACAGCACCCTCTGCTTCTTTCTGTTTTCCTCTAAACAAACTGAAGCTCCAAATGTTTGGAGTGTTAAAAGAACTGAAAATAACCTTAATTCTGTCTGACAAATTCAGACGTGTTTGCAATTTAAAAGTGCTCCCTGCATTTATAAATAAAGTCAACTTCATCACCTTTGATATGAAAGGAAATACACAAAAATGTATACTTTATCTTTTAATTACATGACTTTCTGTTTCAATATAAAATACAAGATAATAACTTACAATGAACAAATATATCAAAATTAAAATGTGTGCTCTTGAAATAACGTCATCCAAGAGTCCTACGTTGTAGCGTGACTTTTTTCACAATTGATATTTCAGTCATCACACACCGCGATCGTGATAAATATAATATATTCAATAAGTTAAGGTTTCATATTAAATGTCAGCAAGGCACTTGTGTACGGTTGCAATGAAGTGATAAATTCCATTCGATTGATCCGAAAATATTTAACAAGAAATGCTTACGTAGAATATAATTTTTTTTATACAATTTACTATTTTCTAAAGGACTCCTGAGCTGTAGGAGTTTTACATTCAATTCACATGAATTACAGTAGCCTACATATACAAAAGTACAAGAGAACATACACTTGAACATGTAAACACGAATTATACAATCAATTTATAAAGACAATTGTCACAATATCTTTTGAATATTAAGGCAGTACATTGAACTTTTGGGGAAAACGTTTCTTGCACTCTCATGTCTGTAACCTACGCTAAATATTAAGCTGCAGCCGGTTAGTTTAGCTTAGCACAAAGAGTGTGAACAAAGGGAAACAGCTAGCCTGGCTCTGCCTACCATTATCTCTAAAGGCTCACACACTACCATATTATATCTTGTTTGTTTAATATGCAAACAGAGGTGTAAAAATGACACATTGTGGTTTTACAAGGGGCCATGTGCCAGGATAAGTGGCCTCCTGGAGCCTCCGCTAGTTGCCTGGCAACCTTGCAATGACAACAAGACTCCGGGAAGTCACCGCGTCTGGCCAAGAAATAATTTGGCACATAAACACCCGTGAACCCTTAACGTGCCATATTTGTTACTTTTGGCAGAGCCAAATTAGCTGTTTTACTGTTTCCAGTCTTTATGTTAAGCTAAACTAACCGGCCACTGCTGGTGATGGCGTCATATTTACTGTACAGGCATGAGTGGTATCGATCTTCTCGTCTGACTCTCAGCAAGAAGGCGAATAAGTTTAAATCCCGAAATGTCAAAAATGTCCTTTAAAGTCATTAGACCAAGAAATGTCTGAGAGTGATACTTAACATGAAACAACGGCAGCAGTACAGAACGCACACCAGTGTATTAATCTGATGTGCTGTCAGTGTTCATTGTATCACCGCTGAGGGAAAGGGATGTGTGCTGACAGGATGCTTTGTTCTCCAGAACAGTGTATCATGAGGTCTGATGTTACTGGTGCAAAGTGGATCACACACATTATACTTACTTCAGTGTAGTGAAGAGCTCCTCTCTGTAATGCTGTTGGATAGTGAATGACTTGTTATTGTCTTTATTATGAAGCTGAGCGGCCTACAGCTGACTGCTGTGAGGGTGTGACTCACGACTCAAAGACTCCGACTATTATGATGAGTAAAAGGAGTAAACCTGCGACCGCACACATGGCAAGGCCAAGTAGTTTCTGTCAGAAAGAGAAGGAAAGAGACAACTGCGTTACACATCCTGTTTAAACCATTCAACGGCGAAACGAGTGAATGAATTCCTGGATGTACAGATGAATGGATGAATGAATGTTGTGTTTAAGGGACGGACGTTGTGGATGAAGTGTTACCTCACGCGGTAATCACAGTAGTTCTCACACAGGGGGTTTGGTTAGTCCAACAGACAGGCCAACAATTAGTGCAATGACAGCAAGCAGGATCAACAGAGCAAAGGCGATGATAATGTATTTCTGCCAAGTGAAGAAGAGGGTGTTATTTGAAATTCATTGAAGTAGGGTACCACTAAAAAGACTATAAATCGATTCATATAGTAGTTTTAAAGAGGACCTATTATGCAAACTTGTGTTTTGGGTTTCTACAAGAACATGTTTACACGCTTTAAAGTTCAAAAAACACTTATACCGGCTGTGCTGCAGCACCTCTTTTCAACTGCTGTCTGAAACGCTTTGTTTGAGCTCCACCCCAACCACCCCTCTCTGCTCTGATTGGTCAGCTGGTCCACTGCTGTGATTGGTCAACTGAACAAAACTCTTCAGACTCCGCTCCAGCTCCAGCTCCGCTCAGACTAGCTTTGTTTGAGGTGTGCCAAACTAGCCGCTAGGCAGGTATTATGCAAATAATGTTATGTAATGTGTTACTTGGTGACATCACCATGTTACGAAAGAAAAGGCGGGACTTCAAGCAGTTCAGAAGCAGTTTTTCTGTGGGGGAGAGTAACTCCCTTTGGTCTGGACTTTGGGCTTTGTATCTTAAGCACAAGAAAACTATATAACACACTTAAGGAAAGGGGAAAAAGCACAAAAGCATAATAGGTCCTCTTTAAGTGGTCACATTTGACTTTGATATCTTGTATAGTTTACATTTACAAATGTTTTTATTGATGACAATTTAGCAACACAGAATTAGAAAGGAGCACATACCCGTCGGGATTTCTTCTGGTATCTCACTGCTTTTTTGGTCTCTTCTTTTGCACTACAAATGTATTCGGCTGCATTGGAGACATTATTCTCAATGTTGTTGACCATATCCCCCTGTAAATGACACAATCACAATTTTGTCTTGGTAGTATTAGTAAAGAAACATTGTGGCTACATACTGGTACACAAATTAGATGCTATCAGACATTGACTAATAAGACTACATACTACTACTGTAGCTGTTACCTGAGTTTCTACCAGCATCGCCATGTCCATGAACATCGCGTGGAGCTCTCTGATGCTCGACTCCAGACGCATGATGTCTTGGTGTCGTGACTCGATCTCATTTAGGGCCTGACGTGTGATCTGGGAATCAGAAATGATCTGTGGGAGAAAGATAGAGAGACAAGGTCAAATAATTCATCCAAAAACACCAGACAAATGTTCCCAGCTATGTGTGTATAAATTAATTTAAAAAGGCCTGGCAGCACCCTACCCCACCCCATATGATTTACCCCTCCTCCACCACTAGATGGCAGTAACAGCTTTTAACACGGCAATAACAGTATGCTGCTCAGTAAAGCATGACAACACTTACATCAGATGTGAAGATGGATGGATTTCCACTTTCTAGCATGCCTTCTAGTTCTTCATTGGTGGTCACTCTTCCAGCTAAAATAATAAATAGCAGGCAATGATTATCCAGCAATGAACCAAACCTATGTCCTGTTTATATATGAAGTGTTTTGTAATGACTGGATGCTGGATCTAAAGATGTCTCTGATTGCACATCGGGACTTTTTTTTGAATGAATAAATTGTAGATCCAAAACACCCATAAAGAAAACCAGAGCAGAGACATGATGCAGTTTCTGAAATTTGAGAAAATAAGATATCATAAAATAAGATATCATTTTGAAGATTTTATCCTGTAAAAGCTGCAGCTCCTGATAGCTTGTTGGGAGAAAATTGAGTCGTTCGTCTTTGCTCCCGTTAGGGGTCGCCACAGCAGATCATCTGAGATCTGACTTTATGATCCGCATATTTGATTTGCTTTTTTACACCGGATGCCCTTCCTGGTACATGTTTTGGTGCTGGGAGGAAACTGGGGAACCCGGAGGAAACCCACGCAAACTCCACAGAGATGACCAGGGATCAAACCCGGGACCATCTTCCTGCGAGCGGATAATGCTACCACTGCACCACTGTGCCACAGAGTACTGAGATTGACTATGACACCACTCCTACTCATGCCCTTTTATTCAGGCTCTGGACCTTAGATTCAGTAAGGTTAATAAAATATGGAAGGCCAGTAGACAGATTGACTCTTGATCCATTATTTATCAGAAGACTAGTTCCGCCTAACATTTGGTTATGGATTTAAACAGCTGTCTATGTCTAAAAGATTGATTATCAGACGCACCCTGTTGTAATTAGGGACTCGTGTTCGTCATTCTTGTAGCATGTTTTCAACCAATAAAAACACAACTCTGACATTTAATAGACAAAAACTCACAGAGTAGTAAGTGTTGCACTAATATAAAGAATGTAAATGTCTCTGCTTAGCCCTGGTACAAAGTATAGGCTACTGTTGAGTGCTTAATTCCAGAGTAATAATACATTAGTCTGTCAGTGTTGTGAGGCTGCTGTGCATAAAGCCCGCTGTGTGAGGAGAAGAAGCTTCATTGTAGCTCCATCGATAGAGCTGACAGGAAAATAATGTCTCAATGACACAATGCTGACTTTTCCCCCCAAGTAGTGAGAGATGTATTGTTTAATGAAACAACCAATTAAGACTTCATTCGAATGAAAAAAAAAATGGATAATGTCTTTGACAGCGTTAAAGTAAGGCACACTAACAGAATTATGGAGTTGTGACATGGCGTGTCTTTTGTAATGATGTAGATTTTGGAATGCACATTTTCCAATCAGTCTTAGAATTGCATAAATTGGATATGACTCCAAAGCTGAAACTCTTGTGGATCCAATGAGCCTAATTGTATTCATGTGTGATGATGTTAGTCCCCATAGTAGCCATTTCATTGTAGTGAGACCATTTTTTAAATTTGACGTCACTGTATAAAATGACCTATGGTGACCTCTAGGATAATCACAGCCTCATGAAACTTTACAACTACAAACTAGAGACCTAGGGCATTCAGAGGATGGCTAGATTAACAATAAGGGGGTTTCTGAGCTGTTTCCAGAACAGAAGTGATCTGTGACTGCAATCGCTGAAAATGCAATTCTTGCAGAAATCTCCAAATGTCAAAAGTTGTCGACACCAAATCACAGCATAGCTTTTTCTATGACGTTCCTCAGGGTCTTGGTGTCTTAATGAGGTAATTTGGAGGGATTTTTGATCATTTTTATCAAGTAAAAATGGTTATATTTAGCACTAAATGTTTGTAACAAATGGAATCAACCCACAAATTGCTGCAACAATTTATGAAACATAAGTGAGCATCGGAATGACCATCATATATTTCATCATATCATATATCATATACTTCAATCATCATGTTCTAAACCCTTATAAAACTTTCACAATGTATTTCAATACATCAATTAATTAATTATTTCATGTTAATTTCTGATTTCTGACTACACCAAAAAAAAAATAAGGCACACTGAGGATTGCAACTGAAGTGTTTTGTTAACATGTTTTTAAGAACCAAATGACTTGTGGTGTCATAATACTGACACATTTTGAGTGCTAAACATTGATAGCAAAAGATAGCTGCAATTAAACTTCAAATCTCAGTGCAACAGTTGTTTACAATGCATTTATCAGTGGACTAATTCAGTGTCTTGGCTCCTGCTGTGGTTTTCAGTTTCTTCACGGATATGGGTTGTATTTGTGACTAAGATTAGAAGTGTCTGAGGAACAAAGGAAGCCTCACAGAGAAAAACAGCTGCTGAAACTCTATAAACAGAAAGCTTTCTTTTCCTGGAGCCATGCCTCCTGTTGTACAACACCCTCCCTGGAGAGGCAGCTCTCTGTGCAGGTGCTTTACTGTATGTCACACACCTTTTGCAACTCCCCAGAGAGCCAGAGACAAACACAACAAAACACACACCGCACTCACACTCGTCAACATACACCAAGCAAAAATAAGTATCACTTCTGAGTGATGTAAATAAATGGTGTTAAGTCCACGATGTCCACACAGGCCGAGGTATGTGTGGCCGTGTCAAAGACAGGTGAACTACTGTTACGCAGGCCGCCGAGTCCTCTGGCTGTTTCCCAGGCAACGCAAACACAACGAGGCGTCTCCAGTATCAGGCTCTTCCGTCTGCAGCGTGGAGAACTAGGGCCTCTCATTAATGCCGGCCGCAGGGACCGTGAGAGATAGTGCTATTTTTTTTTCTTTTCACTATTGTGTCGTGTTACTCATGTGCATTATACAATGATGCACCTCATACACACCCTCTTTGCATTTGTTTGTCACTGTGATTCTGAACAGAGATGACCGAACATGCTCCTCAATAAACACACTTAGCACAAGTTATAAGCTTGAATGAATACTAATACACCTACAGTATATACTTATTTACACTGTATATTGTATTATTTTGTGCTGTACGCCACATTTTCATTCATTCTGGTTTGCCAGAAGCTAACTCTTGCAAGTCCTGTATCTTTATACAACCGGTTTGTGCTCTGTTGTATATTCTATTCTTGCAGGAGCTATTCATTTCTTGTTAGTATTGAGTTGTTGTTTTACTAATAATAAGTAGTATTGTTTGATTTATTCTAGATGTTTACTTTATTTAGATTCGATTTGTGATTTTTTTATTTTGCTAGTTATTTGTTGTCTTGTTTAGTAGCCTGTATTTAGTATTTTGTTTTCTTTTGTTTATGAATTGGATAAAAACTGTGGGCACCCACAGTTATATAGGAAGGTATGCAGGTAGGACCAGCATGCATCTGGGGGGGCTTATGGTTTTTTACCAGAACAAGAGAGGCAGCTACATCTGTGTTTGCTTGCTTTTTGGATAAATAAATCATCAGAAACACACACATTTTGCATGGACAATGGACTCTTTTGCCTGCATACACCACATACCCATGGTGCATCAGTGGCCCTTTGATTTAAGTTTGATCCGACAAATGGCCACTGCACTACTACTACAACTACTGTTCATTTAAGTTCTATCAAAACTCGCAAAATCGGGTGTTTGGATGTGATCTTTGGTTTGTGCAAAAGAGAACCCTGACACCTTGAAGAAACCTGTAAAAAGAAAACCCTGCCCTGCACCTTGTGTGTTTATCAACAGTTTAGTGTACAGAGGAAACCGGTGCAGTCTGTTTCCTGGATCCTGTCCTGACGCAGCTTCAAGGTTTTATTTGTCATCCTTTTATCTCTACATTTACACATCTTGACCGTACAACCGAATTCAAGCCATTGACGTGTGTTTAAAAAAAGAGACTATTTCCTGTTTGCGGTAGCAATTTACATTCATTATGAAGCTTCAAAGACTACTGAGGGTTCAGGGAGTCCATTATTTTTCACTTACTTATCTCCAGCTGTCTCTGGATCCTTCCTTTGCTTCTCTCCCGAAAGGACACTTGAGTCTCGTTGTACTGAGTCATGACCTCCACAAACTTCCTGGACAGCACCGTGTGCTGAGGACAAGTGAAAACACAAGGACACTGGGTGAAGATGTTGGCATTTCAGACTACACAAAGCAGTTATGTACAAGATACTTACATTGTTGGAATTAAAAGTACATTTTAAAAAGGGAATTTCTTGAATTGTGAGGTTCAAAATTACACTCAAACAAAGGAAATGCAATGCCAATCCACAAACGCATCTTGTAAAGTAGAGAATGTGGCAGGTAAAGTTGAGAATTTCATAGTAAATAGTTTTAATGTTCCTTATTTGTCTATATCTTGGATACATCTATACATAAACATTTGATGTTTGTGTACAGCTGACAGATGGCTGATGATGATCATGTATGAGCAGGACATGTAATATGTATCATCCGCCTGTTTCCTGACCTGTGTTTTCTGGATCCTGAAGTCAACAGAGGATCTGTTAGCGACATCATCTTTGGGCATACTTTGTTCCATGGCTTCAGAGGGAGAGAGTTACGTCACATTACGCAACGGCAGACAACATCAGCTTGTGTATGTTCGTGTTGCAGTCAATAAATAAGCGTGATGACAATCACGTCACTCACATTTTAGTTTGGTTCGCACCACATTGGCGTTCCCTTTGATATCGTTGGTCAGCGTATCCAGCTGGTCCTTTGTTCCTTCACACATACACAAAGAGAGAATGCATCAGACTTGGTTCGCTGATGAGGAAACATAATGTCATCCAGCTAATCACTGCCGCTCTCTCTCCTGTAAATATTGGATTTACTTGTGATTTCATTTTGTAACTTGGCAACGACCCTGTGGCAATAATCGCAGAGGTCACACAGCACAAAGCTCTTTGTTTCTCCTTTCCCTGGTGACCATTTCCACGTCATGGATCTTAAAACACTGTACTGTGTTACATTAAACACAATCACTGATGATGATGATGCCATGGCACTGTCAACTGGCTCTTTGTCCTGCAGGGACCCTCAGGCTCACACACTGAACAAAAGTCAGGAGCTGAGTACATCCAGGAGTGACACCGTGCTCGCTGTTATAGAGCTTTGAATCAATAGAAATACTTTTGAAACTGTATCTGATCCACTGGTGCCTGCAAACATCTGCAAAATGACAGCATGTTTGAATCCCTGACTGTTGAAAGGTCTCTGACAGAACAAGTCAGAGCCCAAACTACAACGGTTTGTGAGTTTTTGGGGAAAACAGAACCATTTCCTTCACACGTATCCGGCCGAGCAGCCATTCATTCACAATGAGGAGGGAAATGTAACAAAGGAAGTGAGACATTTTCACTCTGTGCCTCAAAAGTCAAACTCAAGCCAAGCAGTTCTCAATAAAACTGAATATACACAACTACAGATACGTCGACATGCTCACTGTCTCCATCCTGATTCTTTATAAAGACACACTTACTGTCATCTGGGTTGGGTGCAGACAGGATCATGCTGTGCATCTTCCTCACCTCTTCCACTTGGTAGGAGATCCTATCAATGAGTCCTCGGACTTCTTCCACCTAAAAAAATCAATCAGTAACACATCAGTATATCTTGATGTTCCTAAACCTGTGCACATACCTGGAAGTTGCAGTGACTACCCACCCTTCTGAAGAAGCTCTCCATGAAGCCATCTCTGTCCACTGCGACTGCAACGACATCCTCCTCTGCTCGTGTCTTACTCTGTACGGATGAAAGAGTGTAAGTGACTTTTTTTCCCAGGTAAAATAACAGTAAAGAACT
>NW_027428160.1:0-15609 GCF_043250625.1 Sebastes fasciatus | reverse complement strand
TCTCCCTCCCTTTCTCTCTCTCTCTCTATGCAGTCAGCGATCCCCTCCCTCCATCTTTAACATTTTCTGAATAGCTGCAGCGACCACAGAATACTTTCCCAACTTCTGTGGCCGACTAAACTGGAGGCTCTGAGTTTGATCCCTCCTCCCTCTCATCCCTTCCTCTTTCTCTCCATCTGTCACTTCTCTTTCTTTCTCTCCATCATCACAAGTTCTTCCTTTCCTCTTTTCCTTTTCTTCTTTCTCCTTTAAGCAATCCTTTTATTCTGTTTCTACCAAACTCTGTTCTGTTTCTGTTTCATCCCCCCCCCTCAGCGTGTCTCTGCTTTTAGGAATCCGTCTATTGATACGTAAACTACTGTGTCTCCATTCACTTTTTTATATTTAAATCGCTGTTTTAGAATTTTCCTGATCTTCACAAAACCAAGAAAAGAGTCTGAAAGGCTGATGAATCCTTTACAGGATGCTGGTTGTTGTGGAGGAACTCTGCTGGACGGATTCTAGGACATGGATAACTCCTCATACTGTGACAGCTGCTCGGTTCGGCCTGCTCGGTTCGGCCTGCTCGGTTGGACCTGCTCGGTTCGGCCTGCTCGGTTGGGCCTCCTCGGTTGCGCCTGCTCGGTTGGGCCTGCTCGGTTCGGCTTGCTCGGTTGGGCCTGCTCGGTTCGGCCTGCTCGGCTCGGCTTCAGAGCAGCAGCCGGTTCGGTGTTTATACAACACAACATCCATGCAGCACATCGTATCCATGTATATCACATATCTCTTTGGTGTAAAGACATCACTCACTCTGTTAGTCTTCTATGTGCAGAGACACCGTGAAAAGAGACTTGAATGTCCAATGAGATTGCTCGTCCGTGACGGTGACGATGAAGTTGGAACGGCGTGTTGCTCTGGATGTTGTTCAGGTGGGGACATCTGAGGGATGGAAGTCGGCTGTCAAAAAAGCATTTGCAAGCATTTGTGGGGGGGATGAAGAGCAAACATGGACATTTATCACGTCTAACATGTCATCACGTCCTCGTCACATCTCGTCACATACCGCCGCTTTGTCACACTCCTTGGCGTCACTTTATTTTCGGCATCAACACCACTATAGTCGGGTTTAGGAGAGAACTACACGGTCGGGCTTAAAACTTCGTTTGTACAGTGAAAATGAAACTGAACGTTGTGAACCCGGGACACCAACGAACAGCTGATTGTAACGTGACAGGGAAACTTAACGCACGAGACACAAACAGCGGTCTGCTGGATGAAAGTCTTGTGTCTCGGAGTTTAAGGCGGTTTTAAACACGTCGTTAATCAAAACAAGAAATGCATCAGAAATACTTTGTTAGGTTTAAGCAACAAAAGGACTTGGTTAGGTATTTATTGAAGCTACCGACGTACATTAACATAAGTCAACGTTGACTTTTGGTTTCACCTGGGACACTGACAGCGGTCTCCTGGGTGAAAGTCCTATGTTTGTTGGACCCGTCCGTCCAGCCCGGCCTCCTCCCTATTATTAATTATTATTCCATCATTAGAAACGTATTTGTGATATGTCAAACACTGATTTGTCCCTCGCTACGTAACTCACAATGCAGCTCTGTTGTATGGGAAGGTAACTGTGAGGAGACGGGGCCGTGATGGAGCTTCTTCTCAGCATCACAAGAATAAAAAGCTGACTGTGATGGATCAGCTGTCTGCAGAGAACTTCGAGTCTCTACAAATTGATTTTTATAGAAATGACCTGAAACCGCAGGCTGCCTGGAAGGGAGGAAATCCAAATAGAAACTTACTGTACGTTTGGAAAGTGGGAGGCAGTAATTCAAAATACACATAATTAGTATTAAATGAGGTAAAACATGCAAAGACACCACTGTGATCATTTAAGGTCCTTTAAGGAGACCTACCACACTGTGGAAACTATGGGATACGCTTCACTGACGGACTTAATCCACCAAACATAACTGAACAATTAAATCAAAAACAAACAGGATCTGCCAAGAAAAATGTGATTCACTGCATTCCTCCGTCTGTCCGCCGTGTTCCAGCGGCGATGGGAGGCTCTGCTGAATTACAGCGTTTTAAAACCACACTGTAATGTAGCAGCGGTTCTGCCTCTCGCTCCCTCTCCTCCAAAATACTATCACACCGTCCCACTTCACATCTAAATCATGATCGAGTGTCAGCCTCACTCCAAACAACCCAGAACCACGGACACACTCAGGACTTCTACATGTATCAAGCAGATTCATGAACCCAGAATACGCACAAATCCTTCGCTCAAACATTTTCAACCAACACGTCTTCTCATGGATTCATTCACCTCTAACTCTGTCCACAGACATCGAATGCACTCGCACCACCTCGGCTTTGCTGTCGGACCGTACAGACGTTCTTTTGAACGCCAACGTATAACATGCTCACATGTTCATGTTAAAATGCTACGTTGGCTCAGCCCTGTCTCACCAAACGGCGTCTGAATGACACGGCAGTTTGTTAAGTCATTTCACGTGCTATCACAACGCCGTTCTTGCTTTTGGCGTGTCATATGTACACCATGTAGTCTGTACTGACTGCAATGTAAACGCATCAGCGTGAATATGCTACGCTCAGAGCTAGTGACGTCGTGACTGACCGCTTATGGCGTGAGGGGAGGTGGATGGATCCAACAAACACAGGACCTTCAACCAGGAGACCACTGTTCGTGTCCCAAAGAGTTGTTGCTTTTTTTATTTACGTTTGTGACGTGTTTTCTACACTTATGTTACGTTCTTTAAAGACGTATTTTACTTAGTTTACGTACTTATTTTAAGCCCAGTCAGGATGTTTTTCCTAAACCTGACCAAGTGGTTTTGTTGCCTGAACATAACTACAGCCGAACTGCTACGAAGAGTGTATGAGAACCAGCCGATTAGACTGTTGTCAGGTTATTAAATAATAATAATAATAATAAACTTTATTCATATAGAACTTTTCTAAACAAGGTTACAAAGTGCTTTTCAGAAAAAAAGAAAAAAAAACAGAAAAACAGCAAAAAACAATAAATCAGCAAAAAATAAAATATAAACAACAGAAGGATCATAAAAACAAGAAACATCTGGGGATCAAATATATATATTTTAAAAAAAGCAGAATAAATATCCAGAGAGGGATGATAAAAGCCAGCATCATATTAATTATTCAAAAACGCTTTCCTATAAAATAAAGTTTTTAGAAGGGACTTAAAAGATGACTCATGTAAAAGTCTGATCCAATAGGCAGAGTGTTCCATAGTCGGGGGGGCTCTAACCGCGGTAAAGGCCCGGTCACCTCTGGTCACCTTCGGTCACCTTTGGCCACAAGGAGCCGAGATCTGGGAATAACGGTATTGCATTCGCTTTACCGCAAGGCAAAGCTCTGGATCTACCGGTCAGTCTTCGTTCCTACTCTCACCGTGGTCATGAGATCGCGGGTACAAGCGGCTGAAATGGGTTTCCTCAGGAGGGTGGCTGGCGTCTCCTTTAGAGATAGGGTGAGAAGCTCAGTCATCCGTGAGGGACTCGGAGTAGAGCCGCTACTCCTTTGTGTTGAAAGGAGCCAGCTGAGGTGGTTCGGGCATCTAGTGAGAAAAGTGAGTTCAAATGAAGTGAAAGTAAAACAGTGTTGAGTGTGATTCTTTCAGTTCACACCAGAGAAGCAGAGAGCCGTCGTCCTGCCAGCTATAGCACCTATCATTATAACCTGCCAGGCTTTAATCACACATCGTCTGTCCGCATTTCAATTAGGATGTTTTTTTTGCCTCAGAAATGAGCAGAATGAACATCATCATTATCTAAATCACTTTCTCTCCCCTGAACCGCCGTCCAAACAGCTGCAGCCTCTGGAACGTGGTGGAACTCTACTCAGGCTTTAAATGAGTGGCTTCAGCTGGAGGAATGAGTTTGTGTTGTTTTAACAGCTATAGCTGGGCCAACAGTGAGGGGGGGGGGGGGTCCAGGACGACTTCTCTTACAGCTCGTAGACAGGAAACTAACATACTTCCCTGTGTTGGCCTTTACAGGAAGTGATTCACGACGAGCGCCGGTGTCACGTGTGATTTTGGAAACGTTTCCACCGGTTTTCAGATTTAAAAGGTGAACAAACAGAACCATCACCTTAACGTGGTGGAGAGGTTTGTGTGTCCCTATGACCCTGAGGGCTGTGTTGTCTGGAGCCTCGTGCTCCTGGTAGGGTCTCCCATGGCAAATTGGTCTTAGGTGAGGGGCCGGACTAAGAATGGTTCACAAAAAACCCAATGACGACACGAGGCAGAGGAGGAGTTACCCGGCCCGGAGGAAGCCCGGGGCCCACGTCTGGAGCCAGGCCCAGACGGAGGGCCCGTCAACGAGCGTCTGGTGGCCGGGCTTGCCACGGAGCCCGGCCGGGGATACCCCGAAAAAGGAACGTGGCACCCCCCTCCTCTCCATCCTGTGGGCTCACCACCTGCAGGAAGAACCGCTTGGGTCGGGTGCGCTGCCACACGGGTGGCAGTGAAGGCCAGGGACCTCGACGGACTGGACCCGGGCGGCAGAGGCTGGCTCTGGGGACGTGGAACGTCACCTCTCTGTGGGGGAAGGAGCCGGAGCTTGTGCGGGAGGTGGAGCGCTACCAGTTGGATCTGGTAGGGCTTACCTCTACGCACAGCCTCGGTTCTGGAACCGTACTCTTGGATAGGGGTTGGACTCTATTCTTCTCTGGAGTTGCCCATGGTGTGAGGCGCCGGGCGGGTGTGGGGATACTCACAAATCCCCGGCTGAGTGCCGCTACGTTGGAGTTTACCCCGGTGGACGAGAGGGTCGCCTCCCTACGCCTTAGGGTTATGGGGGGGAAAACTCTGACTGTTGTTTGTGCGTATGCACCAAACAGCAGTTCGGAGTATTCGGCCTTCTTGGAGACCCTGAATGGAGTCCTGTATGGGGCTCCAGTAGGGGACTCCATAGTTCTCCTGGGAGACTTCAACGCGCACGTGGGCAACGATGGAGACACCTGGAGTGGCGTGATTGGGAGGAACGGCCTCCCTGATCTAAACCCGAGTGGTCGTTTGTTGTTGGACTTCTGTGCTAGTCATGGATTGTCCATAACGAACACCATGTTCGAACATAAGGATGCTCATAAGTGTACGTGGTACCAGAGCACCCTAGGCCGAAGGTCGATGATCGATTTTGTAATCGTATCATCTGATCTGAGGCCGCATGTTTTGGACACTCGGGTGAAGAGAGGGGCGGAGCTGTCAACTGATCACCATCTGGTGGTGAGTTGGGTCAGAGGGTGGGGGAAGACTCTGGACAGACCTGGTAAGCCCAAACGCGTAGTGAGGGTGAACTGGGAACGTCTGGAGGAGGCCCCTGTCCGAGAGATCTTCAACTCACACCTCCGGCGGAGCTTTTCTGGCATCCCTGTGGAGGTTGGGGGCATTGAACCCGAGTGGACGATGTTCAAAGCTTCCATTGCTGAAGCTGCGGCGGTGAGCTGTGGTTTTAAGGTCTTAGGTGCCTCAAGGGGCGGCAATCCTCGAACACCGTGGTGGACACCGGTGGTCAGGGAAGCCGTCCGACTGAAGAAGGAGGCCTTCCGGGATATGTTATCTCGGAGGTCTCCGGAGGCAGTTGCAGGGTACCGACGGGCCCGAAGAGCAGCAGCCACTGCCGTGACGGAGGCAAAGCAGCGGGTGTGGGAGGAGTTCGGAGCAGCCATGGAGAAGGACTTTCGGTCGGCACCAAAGTGCTTCTGGAAAACCATCCGGCACCTCAGGAGGGGGAAACGGGGAACCATCCAAGCTGTGTACAGTAAGGATGGGACACTGTTGACCTCAACTGAGGAGGTAATCGGGCGGTGGAAGGAGCACTTTGAGGAACTTCTGAATCCGACCAATACGCCCTCTATGGTAGAGGCAGAGCTGGAAGCTGATGGGGGACCATCATCAATTACCCTGGTGGAAGTCACTGAGGTAGTCAAACAACTCCACAGTGGCAAAGCCCCGGGGGTTGATGAGATCCGCCCAGAAATGTTGAAGGCTCTGGGTGGGGAGGGGCTGTCTTGGATGACACGTCTCTTCAACACCGCGTGGAAGTCGGTGACAGTGCCTAAGGAGTGGCAGACCGGGGTGGTGGTTCCCCTTTTCAAAAAGGGGGACCAGAGAGTGTGTGCCAATTACAGGGGTATCACACTGCTCAGCCTCCCTGGTAAAGTCTACTCCAAGGTGCTGGAAAGGAGGGTTCGGCCGATAGTCGAACCTCAGATCGAAGAGGAACAATGCGGATTCCGTCCTGGCCGTGGAACAACGGACCAGCTCTTCACTCTCGCAAGGATCCTGGAGGGGGCCTGGGAGTATGCCCATCCAGTCTACATGTGTTTTGTGGACTTGGAGAAGGCATATGACCGGGTCCCCCGGGAGATACTGTGGGGGGTGCTGCGGGAGTATGGGGTGAGGGGGGCACTTCTCAGGGCCATCCAATCCCTGTACGCCCAAAGCGAGAGCTGTGTTCGGATCCTCGGCAGTAAGTCGGACTCGTTTCCGGTGGGGGTTGGCCTCCGCCAGGGCTGCGCTTTGTCACCAATCCTGTTCGTGATATTCATGGACAGGATATCGAGGCGTAGTCGGGTGGAGGAGGGTTTGCAGATCGGTGTGCTGAGGATCTCATCGCTGCTTTTTGCAGATGATGTGGTCCTGTTGGCATCATCGGTCTGCGACCTCCAGCACTCACTGGATCGGTTCGCAGCCGAGTGTGACGCAGTCGGGATGAGAATCAGCACCTCTAAATCTGAGGCCATGGTTCTCAGCAGGAAACCGGTGGTTTGCCTACTCCGGGTAGGGAATGAGTCCTTACCCCAAGTGAAGGAGTTTAAGTATCTCGGGGTCTTGTTCGCGAGTGAGGGGACGATGGAACGTGAGATTGGTCGGAGAATCGGAGCAGCAGGGGCGGTATTGCATTCGCTTTACCGCACCGTTGTGACGAAAAGAGAGCTGAGCCGGAAGGCAAAGCTCTCGATCTACCGTTCAATCTTCGTTCCTACTCTCACCTATGGTCATGAGGGTTGGGTCATGACCGAAAGAACGAGGTCGCGGGTGCAAGCGGCCGAAATGGGTTTCCTCAGGAGGGTGGCTGGCGTCTCCCTTAGAGATAGGGTAAGAAGCTCAGTCATCCGTGAGGGACTCGGAGTAGAGTCCTTGCTCCTTTGCGTCGAAAGGAGCCAGTTGAGGTGGTTCGGGCATCTAGCAAGGATGCCTCCTGGGCGCCTCCCTTGGGAGGTGTTCCAGGCACGACCAGCTGGGAGGAGACCACGGGGAAGACCCAGGACTAGATGGAGAGATTATATCTCTACTCTGGCCTGGGAACGCCTCGGGATCCCCCAGTCAGAGCTGGTTAATGTGGCCCGGGAAAGGGAAGTTTGGGGTCCCCTGCTGGAGCTGTTGCCCCCGCGACCCGATCCCGGATAAGCGGTTGAAGATGGATGGATGGACAAACAGAAAGATGTAAAGATGGAATAGTTCTGGTGGTATTTCACCACCGTCAATAATCAGTCTAAATGTCCTCCAGCTGTGAGCAGCTCTTCCATTCCTCTTCTTCTTTACATCACGGGACAACAACTCAAACAATCAAACAGACTTATTCTGCATATTGATGTTAATTCAGTAAAGCTGGTAAGAATTAGAATATTGAGAGTAGAACTGGGCCACAGCTCCAACCAACATCCTCATTACCCCACTTCACTTCTAAATCACTTTCTCTCTCAGAACAACAGAACGCTGGCCTGGAAGACGAGAGGATTGAGCTTCTAAATGAGCCGTTTGAGATGTTTTCACACAGAAAACATTCATGCATCCATAAAGTGGTATTTGGGTAAAGAAGACAGAGTGACGCTGTTCATGCTGACCTGTTTTCAATAATGATGACTAAAAATACTAGAATAAACATTCTCATTATCCGTCTTTATAGCTGAATTACAGTCTGTCAGCTCCGACACTCAGACTGTGGGAGAGCTGTGGAGTTTAGTTTAGCAGAGAGTAGAGAAAGAGCTCAATCACATATCATATAGAATAATAATAATAGTAATAATAATATAATCTCTACCTACAAAATGGAGGTGAGATTGTTTTTTCGACTGCTGTTTCCAAAGTCATAAAAGAATAAACTTTCAATCTCAACTGTTCCAGTAAGTCATCAGACGGAGACTTTGAACACCGATCACACACAGCGTGTTTTTGCAGTTTGCTGCATCTTTTGTATTATTATTATTGCTGTGAATACCGTACAGAGCGCCCTGCGTGGCTTACAACTGGTTTTAAATGCTGACAAAACAAAACTTGTGCTGTTCTCTAAAAGAAAGAATCTGAGCCACTGAATCTCCCGCCTGTCACCACATGTCAGGGCTCTGAGGTCCAGTCTGTATCTCAATACAAGAAGTATCTTGGAATTGATGATTCTCCGTCTTTTAAGCCTCACATTCAGCAGCTGGGGAAAAGTTGAAATTGTGTTTTTATTTTAGAAACAAGTCTTGTTTTTCCTTGGAGGCCTAAAAGAGGCTTGTCTCTGCCACCTTTATGTCTGTGCTGGACGACGGCGATGTTAGATACAAGCACGCATCTTCTCAGAGCATACGCATGTTCTGTTCTGTGTTCAGATCACGGGAACTCTACGGTCGGTTTAGTGATATTTAGCTCCGGGTGTCCAGAAACTATTTCCTCTCTGTCTCTACTTTATACAGTACGGCACTTCTGGGCACCACCAAGATCCCTCCTGCTCAGTGTGATGTTGAGAACCAAAGATGTAGAAGTTCACTGATTTTGGACGATTCTGTAAAAACCCAGGATGACAACATCAAATGCAAATGTTTTAAACCCGTTCCTCAGTATCTCCACATGGTATCTCTGTGGTACGGTTGAGGTTAGGGAAAGACTGCTATGGTTGGGCTGTTTTGAGTTGTAGCAGGTCTGTGCCGTTCTCCAGCGGGTCAGAGTGACGTATGTTAAACCCTCAGTTACCTGTAATTGATGCGGTTGAACATAAATGAAACCTCCTCCTGATTCAGACCACAAAAACAGACGGTGGGTGAGATTACTGCTTCAGACCTTCTCTCTTCTCTCCAAACAGCTGCAGCCCGGAGCTCCGAACACTCGGTGTTTAGCTGGAGTTAAATGCGTGTCTGTGGAGGTGGAGTTGTTTTAGTGCTGAGCAGACAAAGGGCGTCCCGTTATTTTATCATCATAGATACTTGGCTCTGCTTTAATTAATGATCATGGTGAACCACAAACGACTAGAACAAACATTATAATTATGTCACTTCACAGCTAAATCATTTTGTGTTCTCCCGGCTCCACTGAAAACAACTGCAGCCCGGCGCTGGCGTACTAAGTGGATCGTGGTCGAGTAGATGGTACTTAAGTTTTAAATTAGTGGCTTTGCTCTAGGACTGAGGTTGTGTTGGTGTTTGAGCTCGGAGCAGGACTCCAGCTCCAGATTCTGTAAACCTGTTGTTGCTCCAGTTTCCTGTCATATGAAATGTGCTATATAAATATAACTTGATTGATTAGTGGGGGCAAAAAAATGGACCATTTAGACAAGCAATGTCTCAGAGAGACAAAGAAAAACATGCTGTCATTGTGCATTCCTATAAACCACGGACACGTTGAATGTCGACGTTTCTGAACCAAAACTATGTTTCATATCAGCCTCGTATCACCGTACCTGGTTAACGTTGTGAAACGGTTGGTTAGGTTTAGGCAACAAAACTACTCAACTGACTTTACCGTTGTAGGGATTCTACTTAGTAGGTTTTGGTTATTAGCTAATTATAATTAATAAATAATAATAGAATTATTAATATTAATAAAGATTATCAATAAACATCAATAATAAACGAGGCACCACCCTGGAGTGTGAGTGAGTGAGTGAGTGTGTGTGTGTGTGTGTGTGTGTGTGTGAGTGAGTGAGTGTGTGTGTGTGTGTGTGTGTGTGAGTGAGAGAGAGGGGGGGGGGGGGGGGGGAACAAGATGGGTTCTTGTCTCAAAATGTCTGTATGGCCTACAAACAAAATGGCGAGCACTGAAAAACTACAAAGATGGCGGAATCAAAGATGGCCATCAGCATGTCATCACATGACCTCTTTGTTCTTCTGAGCCCATGTGCTCAGGAAGGACAGAGAGGGGGGTGATGTGGGGTTAAGATTATCTGAAGCTGTATGTTTATGTTTAACTAATTCACAGTTTCTGTATGTGATCTTTATGTGTGTTAGATATGCAGTGGGTTAGAAAAGATGGTTAGTTTGCATGCAAGACCTCGTCTATGTGAAGCATAAACTAAACACATCAGATGTGGCGAAGCCAGTTACCCAAAAATCAAATACAGATAAATCACCACAGTCAAACTCAATGAATAACATTAAA
Organism: Sebastes fasciatus; assembly: GCF_043250625.1. Lineage (NCBI taxonomy): Eukaryota > Metazoa > Chordata > Actinopteri > Perciformes > Sebastidae > Sebastes > Sebastes fasciatus. Next base: position 5,219 of record NW_027428160.1, on the reverse strand, counting down.
CATATTAATACAGGTACATCCTAGAAATCAAAGTTTAACAGTCTTGCTCAGCCCTGTGCGATTGCTAATGCTAAGGCCCAGTACGTTACCAATCCATGGAAGAACCGGTTTTGTGATTCCATGTGTTGAAGTTGTGGTTCCAAGTCAAAGAGGTCGTCTTTGCTGTTAGTTTGGTGCTAACTTCTTTGCTTGATAGCTTGAAGTTAGCTGGTGAAAAGGGCAGAGCATTCGCGTCTTCTGCCGTTTGGTTCCTTGTGGCTATGTCTGTTTCCTAACAGGACATAGAATCAGAGAGCAGAGCTGCTTCCAGTCTGGAGCACAGCAGCTCACCTCTTGCATGTCAGGAGAGATGAGGAGAAGTCGAAAGAGGAGGAACAGAGAAATTCCTCTGGTGTTGTTCTGTGTGATTTTCACACCTAGGTGCGAATGTTAGAGTGGCCAATGGAGATTGAGCTGAGTTTGGTCCACTGACCAATGGTAAGGATCCTGAGACAGTTCACTGTGTCTGCCACCCGAAATGGCAGGTCCCTACACCGTCTTTCAGAGGCTCTAGTAGGTTCAGCTTAAGATATCATATGAAACAACAAAACCTGAGGAACCAATCGGTACCAACCATGTCGGGAAGGAGGTTCAATAACGCTCCAAAGTTGGGCTAATTATTAGCGAGGAAAAACTGTCATGGCCATTTGCCACATGAAGAGCATTCAGAGGATAGATGGATCAAACTAGAGACCTAGAGCATTCAGAGGATGGATGGATCAGACTAGAGACCTAGAGCATTCAGAGGATGGATGGATCAAACTAGAGACCTAGAGCATTCAGAGGATGGATGGATCAGACTAGAGACCTAGAGCATTCAGAGGATGGATGGATCAAACTAGAGACCTAGAGCATTCAGAGGATGGATGGATCAGACTAGAGACCTAGAGCATTCAGAGGATGGATGGATCAGACTAGAGACCTAGAGCATTCAGAGGATGGATGGCTTTTCTAGCTAGATTGACAATAAGGGGGTTTCTGTTCGCCATCCAATCGCCGAAAAATGCAGAAATCTCCAAATATCAAAAGTTTTTGATCCTAAATCACAGCATGTCTTTTTCTCTGGTGTTCCTCAAGGTCTTGGTGTCTTAATGTGGTATTTTGGAGGATTAATTATTATTTTTATTAATTCCCCAGTTGGTAAAAAATGGTTAAATTTAGCACCAAATCTGTGGAACAAATGGAATCAACCCAACAACTGCTGCAACAACTTATGAGACATAAAGAGCATGTTTACTTCTTATTTATGACTAGAACATCTTGACCCTCAGTGCTGAGCAGCATCTCAGATTAATCTTCAGGTTCCAGCTTTCAGATGATGTTCACCACTTCTATGTGACATCTACTGTTGACCTGCTGGACCCCGTTAAAAAAGACTAGAACAGGTCTATTGCGTCTCTGCTTTTACAGATGGCGTTCTGTTGGTGTCACTGTGACTTGTGTGTCGCCTGGGATGTTTGAGTCATCACCCCCCCTCAGTCTGAGGCCCTGGTATTCTAGTGGAAAACAGTGGAAAGCCTCTTTTGGGTTGAGAACTCTGGAATCTGTGTCGTCTTCTTCATTCCTTGATATGTTGTAGAAGGAGAAAGGCTGCTGTGCGTCTCCTCCCTTCCGCTCTCTCTATCTCACAGACTCCAATAATAACTCAGCCCTGAATGCTAAACCCACTAATCTAAATCTAAACACTGCGTTGCCCTCCACTCGTCTGGCTGTGTTGTTCTCAGTGTGGTTAACTGGAGGCTGATTTAGCTTCGCTGCCGCCAACCTTTCCTCTGAGGACACAGTCTCCGAAAGAGTTCCTCATTCCTGCAGAGGACAGACGTTGGAGACGAAGAAAACTCAGCGTAGCTTATTGACATGAAGCAGGACAGGTATACATCACATATATGAACTCACTCAGCCACTCCTTAAAACCAGGATATAGATCTCTGTGTGCCATCACAACACCGTTAATGCTGTGGACACACGTCAGTGAGCCATAAAACATAATAAATGAAGATGAACAGGATGCATCCTCTGGGGAGCATGAATGTGGTCTGTACATGTCATTGCAGTCTCCTGTAACGTGACATATCTTGGGTTAAAATTATGTTGAGAGCGTCACGAAAGGAAATATCATAAAGAATCCAAATGTAAAGGGTTCGTCCTCTGGGGAGCATGCTCGGTCAGTTTTATGGCAATCTGAGATTTTTTAAATTCAAAAAGGTACTTATTTTAAACATTTCTTGTCTGCAAGTGAAAATTCTGACCTGATGATCTAGAGGAAAGATCAGGAAGTCACTCAAACATTAGGAATCATCCTCTGGTGACTATTAATAATAATAACAGCAAATTTCATTATAGTCAGTATTTGTTTTGACCTTTCCAGAGGTCAGCGACCTTCGTCTCTTCAGCCCCTTTAACCTCTAACCTCTAACTCTCTCCAGAGGCTCCCTGGGGATTTAGAAACATGGAAATGATTAACTGTTTTTTGTTTACATTTTAATTTGTATTTATCATCGTTGTAGGTCTATGGTACGACGGTACGACGGAGTATTAGGGCCACATTGAGGAAAAAAAGACATCTGAGAGTTAGAGAATAAAGTCAGAATATTATAAAGTAGTAATTTTACGTGTTATTTTCTTTTTTTCTTGTAAAGTTATGACTTTATTCTCGTAATATTCAGATTTTATTCTGTAAATCTCAGATGTTTTTTCCCTCAATGTGGCCCTAATACTCCGTAGTACATTACCCTTCACTGCATTAGACTGATATTCTATATACTTAGACTATAAACTGTGTTACCTTCATCACAATGATCACATGTTTTGCGGCTCCAGACACATTCTTCTTGTCTGAAATGTCTCTTTTGATAGTAAAGGTTGCTGAGCCTGCTCTAGACTAACAGACTGAGTCGATGACGGGCTGCCATGCTGCTAGAATCCCAACTGGTACGTCTGAGAAGCCTCAGAGTCCAGAGAAGAAGACTTTTAAAAGATTCAGTGACAACCGCATGCTAATGTCTTCAACATGGAGATGGTGTGTATGGAAAGTTTTGCTGTCTCACAAACACACAAACTTTATTTAGTGATCTTGTCACAATGAGCTTATTGTCTGAAGATCACAAGAAAACAGTTCCTTATTGGTGATTATTTAACGAATGATTAATCTGTGAACGTGCTGCCAGAAAGAGAAGAAAGAAAAATAGATCCCAGACTAATTATTTTGTCAACTCAACATGACGTCAGAGCGTTCTCTCACAGACTTCATTTAGTGATGACTGGAAAACAAACCTCAGAATAATTGAATGCATGTTTTCTGTGTTGTTGTTTTAGCATGTGTGGGGCTGACAGATCCGGCTTTAACGGAGCAACATGGACGAATCAGAAACAGCTTGTTCACCGCTACACCTGCAGCCGTTAAATCAACCACAGTCAGCGTCCTGCTTCCGAACGAAGGTCCCTCCATGAACCGAAGGTCCATGTTGATCCTAGTTCTTCTCCGACGCTGGTCACATTCCTGTTTCACAGACAGGAATTGTTGTTGTTTTTGTGCTTCCGTGGAGTTTGTGTTGGAGTCTGAGTCGTGGTGGCAGCTGGTCGTTTGCTGGAGTTTGCTGGCTCCATTTCTATCCGAACGTTAGCCGTCGTTGCACGCTGTTAGCCCCGTAGCGCTAACTCAGATCTTGATCTTATCTTTCCTAAACTCTACATTCTATTAGTTTAGTTTGGTATCAAGATCAAAACTCTTGCAGCGTCCCATTCCGTATCACCGTCGGGCCACCGTCGGCCCCAACCCATTCCGTATCACCGTCGGGCCACCGTCGGCCCCGACCCATTCCGTATCACCGTCGGGCCACCGTCGGCGCTGACCCATTCCGTATCACCCTCGGGCCACCGTCGGCCCCGACCTATTCCGTATCACCCTCGGGCCATCGTCGGCCGCGTCCCATTCCCAATCACCCTCGGGCCACCGTCGGCCCCGACCCATTCCGTATCACCCTCGGGCCACCGTCGGCCGCATCCCGTTCCCAATCACCCTCGGGCCACCGTCAGGCCCGTCCCATTCCGTATCACCCTCGGGCCACCGTCGGCCGCGTCCCATTCACCCTCGGGCCACCGTCGGCCCGTCCCATTCCTTATGACCCTTGGGCCACCTTCGGCCTGTCCCATTCCTTATCACCCCCGGGCCACCGTTGGGCCACCGTCGGGCCACCGTCGGGCCACCGTCGGGCCACCGTCGGCCCCTTCCCATTCCTTATCACCGTCGGGCCACCGTCGGGCCACCGTCGGGCCCGTCCCATTCCTTATCACCCTCGGGCCACCGTTGGGCCACCGTCGGGCCACCGTCGGCCCCGTCCCATTCCTTATCACCGTCGGGCCACCGTCGGCCCGTCCCATTCCTTATCACCCTCGGGTCACCGTCGGGCCACCGTCGGGTCACCGTCGGCCCGTCCCATTCCTTATCACCGTCGGGCCACCGTCGGCCCGTCCCATTCCTTATCACCCTCGGGTCACCGTCGGGCCACCGTCGGCCCGTCCCATTCCTTATCACCCTCGGGCCACCTTCGGGCCACCCTTGGGCCACAGTCGGCCCCGTCCCATTCCTTATCACCCTCGGGTCACCGTCGGGTCACCGTCGGGTCACCGTCGGGCCACCGTCGGCCCGTCCCATTCCTTATCACCCTCGGGCCACCTTCGGGCCACCCTTGGGCCACAGTCGGCCCCGTCCCATTCCTTATCACCGTCGGGTCACCGTCGGGCCACTGTCGGGCCACCGTTGGGCCGTCCCGTTCCTCCTCCCCCCTCCTCCCCTCAGTGTTTGGTGTTTGAGTGTGTCGGAGGCTGATAGCATTGACTTCAGGAATCACTCCATCTCACTCAGCGGTTCCCACAGGCTCACCACAAAAGAAAAAAAAACACACTTTACACGCCACAAAAGAAAAAATAGACTCCACTTGCACACCACATAAAAAAACTCCCTTTATCTGCCAGCGGACTCTCCTCCTCTCGCCGGGCCAAACAATCCTCAGTCCCACTTGTCCCCCCCCCCTCACGTACATTGTCGTCGTGCTCTCCCTCCTCCTCTTGTTTGATGGGCCGAAGATATTCGCTCGCTGCCGGAAACGAACACGAGTCAGAAAACTGTGTGGAGTTTACAGAAAGTCGTTGTTCGCGTGGTGGAAAGGAGAAAGAAGGGG
>NW_027428159.1:7500-16040 GCF_043250625.1 Sebastes fasciatus | reverse complement strand
CGCACGCCAAAGCCGTCTCACCGTTTTTTGGTGTGTCCCAGGCTGGGGGGGGGCGAGCCCCCGGAGTCCTCGGACAGCTGGAACAGGGGAGACAGAGAGTCCTCGTCCTCCAGTCGGGGGCAGGGGGACACCGGAGGACTGGAGCAGGGACTCAGGGCGGGACTCTGCTCCTGAGGACTGGCCCCGCCCCCTCTGTCTCCATAGGAACCGTCTCCACGGGGGCGGGGCTGTGGCTCGGACTGGGCCGGTCCTCCTCCACAGGATCAGGATCAGGTCTGGAGGCGGGGCTGTGAACCGGGCTGAGGTCCGGGGCCGGGGAGGGGGAGGCGGGTAGGGAACCGACCCGAGGTTCTTCCCCAGGACTGGAAGCTGGTCCGAGGCTGGAGGCCCGGAGCGGGGCAGCAGGAGCAGGGCTGGTTCTGTCATCCTCCTCCTCAGCACCGGGAGCTGGTTCTGTGCTGGACTCTGGTGGGACTGTGGGGTCGGGGTCCGGCTCAGGTTCTGGACCGAGACGGTCCTGGTCGGGCACAGGGTCCGGCTCAGGTTCTGGACCGAGACGGTCCTGGTTGGGCACAGGGTCCGGCTCAGGTTCCGGACAGAGATGGTCCTGGCTGGGTTCAGGGTCCTGCTCAGGTTCTGGTTCAGGGTTTGCGTTAGATTTCCTCCTGGAGGTGGACCGACGGCGTCCTGCTGTCTTCACCTCTGTGGACACACAGCAGCATCAACTCACACCCAGAACAGAACAACCGGGCCACGAGGTCCAGTCAGAGTCCTGATCCACAACTAGAATTGGACCGGTTTAAACTCACCTGTCTTCTGGGGGGGGTTCTTCTCCGTGGCGTCCGTGTTCTCTTCATCCTCTACCTGGGCTTGACCTCGACTCCGCCCCCTACACACACACACACACACACACACGCACGCACACACGCACACACGGTCAGGTGACATCAACAGTGTCTCTGGGACTGTCCCTTTAAATGTCCACACAGCTGACATCATAACATAATGATGTCATCAGTGATGACTGCTGGGTAACGTAGTGTTTCTGACTAAAAAACAGCTGGAGAAAAAACCCTGTCCACTTTATTAGGTACACTGATCTGACTAATGATTAGTGTGAGTGTGTGTGTGTGTGTGTGTGTGTGTGTGAGGAAGTAAAACCCGGAGCAGACTCAGTCCAGTCCACGCCTCTTTGCTGCTTATTACCCAGCATGCAACTGAACCACTTCCTCTCCAACACATCTTGCTCACCACAACACACGCACACACACACACACACACACACACCCTCCTGCAGATCAGTGTGTGTGTGTGTGTGTGTGTGTGTGTGTGTGTGTGTGTGTGTGTGTGTTAACTATCAATACAGTGTAATGTATGGACGTCTAATCAGCCAGATATCTGTGGTGAATGAATGAAGGGAGACTGAACCCAACTACGAGGGTTTGAGTGGCTGGACCGCGGAGGGCCAGCAGCCCAACAAACACAAAACTGTCACTGAGTGATGAAGTTACACGATTGGTTGGCCGACTGTTGGAGTTCCCTCATTGGTCGTTGCTCTTTCAAAATTAATAATAATAATACAATAAACAGATCAAAATGATGCTGAAATAACGACATCATGATGTTGATTTGTAAAAAGTCTGAATTCATGCTTTGTCAGGTCTGTTACCATGACGACAAGCAAACAACTTTTAAAATGCTTGTTTTCTGAATGGAGTCTGGATGGATCAGCGCCTGGCTATGCTAACATTGTAGCTGCTCCATTAACACTCCATCTAGGAATAAATACAGCAGCAACAACGTCAGTGATGACAGCGGGAGAATCTCAACACTGATCAACTTTAGTGAAGTATGTATATATTGTTAAACACCACTTATATGATGAATGCTTTTGATACACATGCTTTAATAAGACACTGAAATACTGTTTTCCTTGTATACTGTATGTCATGCTAATACCTTTTCACCTTGTATAAAATGTATAATACTAGTAAATGTTACCGATTACCGCGGCAGGCCTCGTCGTCGTTGGTATAAAAGTGACGACGTTGTGATGAAGCGCCGAGGAAATGTGGATCCATACGGCTGTTTGAAAGGCTTAACGCCAACACATATGGATTCAATCATGTCTGTAAAGGGGAGACTCGTGGGTACCCATAGAACCCATTTACATTCACTGATCTGGAGGTCAGAGGTCAAGGGACCCCTTTGAACATGGACATGACAGTTTTTCCTCTCCAACATTTGGTTTGGAGCGTTATTTAACCTCTTCATGACCAGCTAGTGTGACATGGTTGGTACCGATGGATTCATCAGGTTCTCTAGTTTACTATGATACCAGGATCTTCACTCTAGCTTTAAAACTGAGCCGCTACAACCTAAAGATCCCAAGTTGAGTTAATGTTTTAAAGGAAACAGTGGTGTTAAAACAGATTTGCGTTAACTTTTAGATCCAGCTCACTGTTTCTGTTTCACATGGACAACGCTGTGTTGACTTACTTCTTCCTTGATTTGGAAGGTGGAGGAGGAGGAGGAGGAGGGGGGTGGGAGGAGGACCATCTTTCCGAGGTCGCCCGCGAGACCGCCTCTCGGGGGCGGGGCTCGTAGCGGCGGCGGCTTTGGCCAGCTGAGCGCTGCGTCCGGCCCGAGTGACGGGAGGCGCCGGTCCTCTGTCCCGAGGCTCCTGGGACTGAGCCTCAGATGGCATTCTGGGTAAAAAACAAACAGAGAGACAGAGACAGAGAAAGAGAGAGAGAGAGAGAGAGAGAGAGAGCGAGAGACAGAGAGAGAGCAAGAGAGAGAGAGAGAGACAGAGACAGAGAGACACACAGAGAGAGAGAGACAGAGAGAGCGAGAGAGAGAGAGAGAGAGCGAGAGACAGAGAGAGAGAGAGAGAGAGAGAGAGACAGAGACAGAGAGAGCGAGACAGAGACAGAGAGAGAAAGAGAGAGCGAGAGACAGAGAGAGCGAGAGACAGAGAGAGAGCGAGAGAGAGAGACAGAGACAGAGAGAGAGAAAGAAAGAGAGAGCGAGAGACAGAGAGAGCGAGAGACAGAGACAGAGACAGAGAGAGCGAGAGACAGAGAGAGCGAGAGAGCGAGAGAGAGAGAGAGAGAGAGACAGAGAGAGAAAGAGAGAGAGAGAGAGAGAGAGAGAGAGAGAGAGAGCGAGAGAGCGAGAGAGCGAGAGAGAGAGAGAGAGAGAGACAGAGAGAGAAAGAGAGAGAGAGAGAGACAGAGAGAGAAAGAGAGAGAGAGAGAGAGGGGTTCAGAGATGCAGGGTCAGGAGTCTTTGTTTAACCACACAGAACAGGACGCGTTCAGGTTACCACGGTGACCCGTTATGGTCTGAATGGGCGGCCATCTTTGATGTAGTTCTTTAATAGAAGAATCAGATCAGATGATCAATATTAAAGGATTCTGATTGATAATAAAATAGTCTGGACTTCTTCAGTCCAGACCAGAGGTCCAAACTACAGAACCACACTGGGACATAAGCTGTGATGAAAAGGAGGAGCTCAACCAGGACCCTGGGATACACTAGAGTCCAGTAGAGTCCACTAGAGTCCAGTAGAGTAGCCTGGAGGACAGCAGTGTGACCCAGTGACCCAGTGACAACATGTCAATCATTACGACTGACAGCTCATCCAGCCAATCACAGCTCATCCAGCCAGTAAACAGACATCGGTGACCTTTGACCCTGCCGTCTAGTGTAGCTTTTATTTTATTTCCTGAACCCCTCGCTGGTTTACTGAGCTCCGTCTCTTCTAATAAATACTAATTCTGTTCATTTAGAAGATGTTTTTACCAAGTTGCTGGTGTACCATTTATTATTTTAATAATTAATAGAACATTCTGTTAATTTAGAAGACTTTTTTATTATATTATATTAATATTATAGTATTAGTACTTTTAAAGTAACAGGGTATTTCTACAGTGTGGTATTAGTACTTCTACTCTAACAGTATATTCACAGTGTGGTATTAGTACTCTGGCTGTAGCAGTATATTCACAGTGTGGTATTAGTACTCTGGCTGTAGCAGTATGTGTAGTGTGTGTAATAACCCATCTGTCAGTAAAGTCATTCAGAGTACTTTTACTACTTATTAACCTTTAACTGTGTATATATATAAACAGCAGCTGGCTCTCCGTCATCATCATTATGAAAGACATTATTCCTGTTTATCATCATTAACGGGATTATTACTACAACATTCAGCTGAACCGGACAAACAGCTAGCAGCTAACAGCTAGCAGCTAGCAGCTAGCAGCTAACAGCTAGCAGCTAGCAGCTAACAGCTAGCAGCTAACAGCTAACAGCTAGCAGCTAACAGCTAGCAGCTAACAGCTAGCAGCTAACAGCTAGCAGCTAACAGCTAGCAGTTAGCTGTTAGCTTCCTCGGACCGCCCAGTTGACTGATCACTTCTCTGTTAGCATTAGCATTAGCATTAGCTAGCTGTTAGCATTAGCTAGCTGTTAGCATTAGCTAAATGTTAGCTGTTAGCTGTTAGTAACAGTCCATCCCGGCTCCACCGCGCGCTGCTTCCCCGTCCCGCGCTCCTCGGTAATAACCCGCGGTACCGACCCAACCCGGGAACAGCAGAGCGCTCAGCAGCAGCAGAGCGTTAGAGCAGCAGACGGTAGAGCAGTAGAGAGCTGTAGAGCGGTAGAGCTCCAGAGAGCAGGAGAGAGCTGGAGAGCTCCAGAGCTTCTTACTGATATGATGCTGTTAGTTGTTGTGTTTCCTCTGCAGCGGGTAACCGGTCAGTTCTGTCTGCTCAGAGAGAGAGAGCCTCCGCACGGTGCCGGGCTCCGGTAGATCATCCCCGGTGCTCCGGTTAACGGACAAAACTCGGTTTAACGCTGAAAAACAGGCGGAAGATTAAAGTGAAGCGGCCGCTCCGTCATGGAGGCCATGTTGGGGAGCGACCGAAGCACCGCCTGTCAGCGACAGCACGAGAAGTAGGTCCCGCGAAACATTCACTCTGGAACCGGAGCGGGGACGGTTACCGGACACGGTTTATCTCTGACGGCCGGATGGAGGCGACGTGCACCGGGGGAGAGAGTTTAAAACGTGTCGGTGTGTGTGTGTTTTTGTTTGTTTATAGAGGAAAGAGTGTCTGACCCCGCGGAGGGATCTGATGGAGGGCTGCTCCGGTGAAGCGGTCTCTGTCATCAGACCTGAAGTCCCGGACTGGATCAGCCAGGGGCCGGACTGGAGCCGGACTGGATCAGCCAGGACCCGGACTGGAGCCGGACTGGATCAGCCAGGACCCGGACCTAAAGAAGTTGTAGTTTTGCTGCCTAAACCTAAAGAGGCGTTTGTGTTTAAAACGTGACGTTTAATTCAGTTTTACATGGTAGTAGGGCCTTTCCGGGAACCATCACCTTACCGTGGGCAGGACCCGGGCGGCAGAGGCTGGCTCTGGGGACGTGGAACGTCACCTCTCTGTGGGGGAAAGAGCTGGAGCTTGTGCGGGAGGTGGAGCGCTATTAGTTGGATCTGGTAGGGCTTACCTCTACGCACAGCCTCAGTTCTGGAACCGTACTCCTGGATAGGGGTTGGACTCTGGGCGGCTGTGGCTCAGAGGGTAGAGCAGGTTGTCCACCAATCGGAAGGTCGGTGGTTCGATCCCCGGCTGCTCCAGGTCACATGTCAATGTGTCCTTGAGCAAGACACTTAACCCCAAATTGCTCCCGGAGGCAGAGCCATCGGTGTGTGAATGAGTATTTAGATTAAATCCTGATGGGCAAAGTTGGCACCTTAGCAGCCTCTGCCATCAGTGTGTGAATGTGTGTATGAATGGGTGAATGCTGACATGTAGTGTAAAGCGCTTTGAGTGGTCGGAAGACTAGAAAAGCGCTATATAAGTCCAAGTCCATTTACCATTTACTCTATTCTTCTCTGGAGTTGCCCAAGGTGTGAGGCGCCGGGCGGGTGTGGGGATACTCACAAATCCCCTGCCGCTACGTTGGAGTTTACCCCGGTGGACGAGAGGGTCGCCTCCCTACGCCTTCGGGTTACGGGGGGGAGAACTCTGACTGTTGTTTGTGCGTATGCACCAAACAGCAGTTCGGAGTATTCGGCCTTCTTGGAGACCCTGAATGGAGTCCTGTATGGACTCCATAGTTCTGCTGGCCCACTGTCAGCATTCACCCATTCATACACTGATGGCAGAGGCTGCTAAGGTGCCAACTTTGCCCATTTGCCCACTTCAACGCGCACGTGGGCAACGATGGAGACACCTGGAGTGGCGTGATTGGGATCTGAACCCGAGTGAACCCGAGTGGTCGTTTGTTGTTGGACTTCTGTGCTAGTCATGGATTGTCCATAACGAACACCATGTTCCAACATAAGGATGCTCATAAGTGTACGTGGTACCAGAGCACCCTAGGCCGAAGGTCGATGATCGATTTTGTAATCGTATCGTCTGATCTGAGGCCGCATGTTTTGGACACTCGGGTGAAGAGAGGGGCGGAGCTGTCAACTGATCACCATCTGGTGGTGAGCTGGGTCAGAGGGTGGGGGAAGACTCTGGACAGACCTGGTAAGCCCAAACGGGTAGTGCGGGTGAACTGGGAACGTCTGGAGGAGGCCCCTGTCCGAGAGATTTTCAACTCACACCTCCGGCGGAGCTTTTCTGGCATCCCTGTGGAGGTTGGGGGCATTGAACCCGAGTGGGCGATGTTCAAAGCTTCCATTGCTGAAGCTGCAGCGGTGAGCTGTTATTTTAGGGTCTTAGGTGCCTCAAGGGGCGGCAACCCTCGAACACCGTGGTGGACACCGGTGGTCAGGGAAGCCGTCCGACTGAAGAAGGAGGCCTTCCGGGATATGTTATCTCGGAGGACTCCGGAGGCAGTTGCAAGGTACCGACAGGCCCGAAGGGCAGCAGCCACTGCCGTGACGGAGGCAAAGCAGCGGGTGTGGGAGGAGTTCGGAGTAGCCATGGAGAAGGACTTTCGATCGGCACCAAGGTGCTTCTGGAAAACCATCCGGCACCTCAGGAGGGGGAAACAGGGAACCATCCAAGCTGTGTACAGTAAGGATGGGACACTGTTGACATCAACTGAGGAGGTAAACAGGCGGTGGAAGGAGCACTTTGAGGAACTCCTGAATCCGACCAATACGCCCTCTATTGTAGAGGCAGAGCTGGAAGCTGATGGGGGACCATCATCAATTTCCCTGGTGGAAGTCACTGAGGTAGTCGAACAGCTCCACAGTGGCAAAGCCGCGGGGGTTGATGAGATCCGTCCAGAAATGCTGAAGGCTCTGGGTGTGGAGGGGCTGTCTTGGATGACACGTCTCTTCAACACCGCGTGGAAGTCGGTGACAGTGCCTAAGGAGTGGCAGACCGGGATGGTGGTTCCCCTGTTCAAAAAGGGGGACCAGAGAGTGTGTGCCAATTACAGGGGTATCACACTACTCAGCCTCCCTGGTAAAGTCTACTCCAAGGTGCTGGAAGGGAGGGTTCGGTCGATAGTCGAACCTCGGATCGAAGAGGAACAATGCCTGAACAATTGGCCTCCGCCAGGGCTGCGCTTTGTCACCAATCCTGTTTGTGATTCATGGACAGGATATCAAGGCGTAGTCGGGGGGATGTGGGTTTTCAGTTCGGTGTGCTGAAAATCGCATCGCTGCTTTTTGCAGATGATGTGGTCCTGTTGGCATCATCGGGCTGCGACCTCCAGCACTCGGATCGGTTCGCAGCCGAGTGTGAAGCGGCCGGGATGAAGATCAGCACCTCTAAATCTGAGGCCGTGGTTCTCAGCAGGAAACTGATGGATTGCCTACTCCAGGTAGGGAATGAGTCCTTACCCCAAGTGAAGGAGTTCAAGTACTTCGGGGTCTTGTTCGCGAGTGAGGGGATGATGGAACGTGAGTTTGGCCGGAGAATCGGAGCAGCGGGGGGGCGGTATTGCATTCGGTATTGAATTCGGTATTGAATTCGGTATTGAGTTCTACCGGTCAATCTTCGTTCCTACTCTCACCTGTGGTCATGATAGCTGGGTCATGACCGAAAGAATTAGATCGCGGGTACAAGCGGCTGAAATGTGTTTCCCCAGGAGGGTGGCTGGCGTCTCCCTTAGAGATAGGGTGAGAAGCTCAGTCATCCGTGAGGGACTCGGAGTAGAGCCGCTGCTCCTTTGCGTCGAAAGGAGCCAGCTGAGGTGGTTCATCTAGTACGGATGCCTCCTGGACGCCTCCCTAGGAAGGTGTTCCAGGCACGACCAGCTGGGAGGAGACCACGGGGAAGACCCAGGACTAGGTGGAGAGATTACATCTCCACACTGGCCTGGGAACGCCTCGGGATCCCCCAGTCAGAGCTGGTTAATGTGGCCCGGGAAAGGGAAGTGTGGGGTCCCCTGCTGGAGCTGTTGCCCCCGCGACCCGACCCCGGATAAGAGGTTGAAGATGGATGGATGGATGGATGGTAGTAGGTGTAGCAGGCCCCTACTGACCCACATCCATGGAGCTAATAACAACTGATAACACCTATTTAATGGACTGATAACAGTCTTATCCCGACCCTCCTCCATTC
>NW_027428158.1:0-16176 GCF_043250625.1 Sebastes fasciatus | reverse complement strand
AGACAGGAGGAAGAATAAGAAAGAGAACAACTTTACAGGAGAAGAGAGGAGGAGGAGGAGAGGAGGAGGAGGTGGAGGAGGAGGAGGAGGAGGAGGAGGAGGAGGAGGAGGAGGAGGAGGGGAAGGAGGGGAGGAGGAGGGAGAGGAGGAAGAGGAGGAGGAGGTGGAGGAGGAGGAGGAGGAGGAGTAGGAGGTGGAGGGGGAAGAGGAGGAGGGGGAGGAAGAGGAGGGAGGAGGAGGAGTAGGAGGAGGAGGTGGAGGAGGAGGAGGAGGAAGAGGGGAAGGAGGGGGGGAGGAGGAGGAGGAGGAGGGGGAGGAGGAGGGAGAGGAGGAAGAGGAGGAGGAGGTGGAGGAGGAGGAGGAGTAGGAGGTGGAGGGGGAAGAGGAGGAGGGGGAGGAAGAGGAGGAGGAGGAGTAGGAGGTGGAGGGGGAAGAGGAGGAGGGGGAGGAAGAGGAGGGAGGAGGGGGGGAGGAGGAGGAGGAGGAGGGGAGGAGGAGGGAGAGGAGGAGGAGGAAGAGGAGGAGGAAGAGGGGAAGGAGGGGGGGAGGAGGAGGAGGAGGAGGGGGAGGAGGAGGGAGAGGAGGAAGAGGAGGAGGAGGTGGAGGAGGAGGAGGAGGAGGAGGAGGAGGAGGAGGAGGAGGAGTAGGAGGAGGAGGGGGGAGTAGGAGGTGGAGGGGGAAGAGGAGGAGGGGGAGGAAGAGGAGGGAGGAGGGGGGGAGGAGGAGGGAGAGGAGGAGGAGGAAGAGGAGGAGGAAGAGGGGAAGGAGGGGGGGAGGAGGAGGTAAAGGAAGAGGAGGAGGAGGGAGAGGAGGAAGAGGAGGAGGAGGTGGAGGAGGAGGAGGAGGAGGAGGAGTAGGAGGTGGAGGGGGAAGAGGAGGAGGGGGAGGAAGAGGGGGAAGAGGAGGAGGGGGAGGAAGAGGAGGGAGAGGAGGAGGGGGAGGAAGAGGAGGGAGGAGGAGGAGTAGGAGGAGGAGGTGGAGGAGGAAGAGGAGGAGTAGGAGGTGGAGGGGGAAGAGGAGGAGGAGGAGGAAGAGGAGAGAGGAGGAGGAGGAGGAGGGGAAGGAGGGGGGAAGGAGGAGGAGGAGGAGGAGGTGGAGGAGGAAGAGGAGGAGTAGGAGGTGGAGGGGGAAGAGGAGGAGGAGGAGGAAGAGGAGAGAGGAGGAGGAGGAGGAGGGGAAGGAGGGGGAAGGAGGAGGAGGAGGAGTAGGAGGAGGAGGGTGGAGGAGGAAGAGGAGGAGGGAGGAAGAGGAGGAGGAGGAGGAGGAGGGGGAGGAAGAGGAGGGAGGAGGAGGAGTAGGAGGAGGAGGAAGAGGAGGTGGAGGGGGAAGAGGAGGAGGAGGAGGAAGAGGAGAGAGGAGGAGGAGGAGGAGGGGAAGGAGGAGGAGGAGGAGGAGGAGGGGGAGGAGGAGGAGGAGGAGGAGGAGGAGAGAGAGGAGGAAGAGGAGGAGGAGGAGGAGGAGGTGGAGGAGGAGGAGGAGGAGGAGGTAAAGGAAGAGGAGGAGGAGGAGAGAGAGGAGGAAGAGGAGGAGGAGGAGGAGGAGGTGGAGGAGGAGGAGGAGGAGGAGGAGGTAAAGGAAGAGGAGGAAGAGGGGGAAGAGGAGGAGGAGGAGGAGGTGGAGGAGGAGGAAGAGGAGGAGGAGGAGGAGGTAAAGGAAGAGGAGGAGGAGGAGGAGGGGAAGGAGGAGGAGGAGGGGGAGGAGGAGGAGGAGGAGAGAGAGGAGGAAGAGGAGGAGGAGGAGGAGGAGGAGGTGGAGGAGGAGGAGGAGGTAAAGGAAGAGGAGGAGGAGGGAGAAGAGGGGGAGGAGGAAGAGGGGGAGGAGGAGGGAGAAGAGGGGGAGGAGGAAGAGGGGGAAGAGGAAGAGGAGGAGGAGGAGGAGGTGGAGGAGGAGGAAGAGGAGGTGGAGGGGGAAGAGGAGGAGGAGGAGGAGGAGGAGGAAGAGGAGAGAGGAGGAGGAGGAGGAGGAAGAGGAGGAGGAGGAGGAGGAAGAGGAGGAGGAGGAGGAAGAGGAGGAGGAGGAGGAGGAGGTAAAGGAAGAGGAGGAGGACGAGGGAGAAGAGGGGGAGGGAAGAGGAGGAGGAGGAGGAGGTAAAGGAAGAGGAGGAAGAGGGGGAGGAAGAAGAGTATAAAACAACAGAATCCCTATACCATGACAGTTTTTCCTCGCCATAAGTTCGGAGCGTTATTTAACCTCTTCATGACCAGCTAGTCTGACAGAAGATTATTCATTTGTTTGAAGTAGTTAGTCTGAATCGGAGACTTCCGCTTCAACAAACGAAAACGTGTAACGAGACGTCTCATCATCAGCAGTCAGTCAGTCAGTCAGTCAGTCAGTCAGTCAGTCAGTCAGTCAGTCACTCAGTCAGTCAGTCAGTCAGTCAGTCAGTCAGTCAGTCAGTCACTCAGTCAGTCAGTCAGTCAGTCAGTCAGTCAGTCAGTCACTCAGTCAGTCAGTCAGTCAGTCAGTCAGTCACTCAGTCAGTCAGTCAGTCAGTCAGTCAGTCAGTCAGTCAGTCAGTCACTCAGTCAGTCAGTCAGTCAGTCAGTCAGTCAGTCAGTCAGTCAGTCACTCAGTCAGTCAGTCAGTCAGTCAGTCAGTCACTCAGTCAGTCAGTCAGTCAGTCAGTCAGTCAGTCAGTCTCCGTCCCGTCAACTCTTTAACTGCTTGTTTTAACAAGTGAGCCAACACAAGAAACAACATGTACTGATGGACGACACCGTTTCTGGTTTGAGTGTTTAGAATGTGATCTGGTGGACGTGACGGGGAGAACGAAGGGCCGGCCCCCCCGAGGCCCACCTGCAGCTTTAAGGGTTAATACTGAGTGTTCTCTGTGTTTCAGATGGGTCAGTCTCGCTGGTGGGAGCAGGAGATCGCCATGGAGGGAACCATCCAGAAGGGGGAGCTGTTGACCTACAACCTGACTGAACTCATCAAACCTGAGTCCTACCTGGTCCGCCTCACCCCCATCACCCGCTACGGAGAGGGCGACGCCACGGAACGCATCATCACGTACAGCGGTAGGCCGTCTTTCCCTGTGGCACAACGCCACGTTAGTTCAGATCAGAAAGTCACAACTCTCCTGTTCTGAGAGGTCAAATGACTGTTTCTGTGAATGGAGTCTGGTGGCTTTGAAGAGAGCGATGTAACGGCTTCAGTTCTCCGTCAGAAAGGGCCGTCTGACGGCGAGGTGAAGGGCCGTCTGACGGCGAGGTGAAGGGCCGTCTGACGGCGAGGTGAAGGGCCGTCTGACGGCGAGGTGAAGGGCCGTCTGACGGCGAGGTGAAGGGCAGTCTGACGGCGAGGTGAAGGGCCGTCTGACGGCGAGGTAAAGGGCCGTCTGACGGCGAGGTAAAGGGCCGTCTGAAGGCGAGGTGAAGGGCCGTCTGACGGCGAGGTAAAGGGCCGTCTGACGGCGAGGTAAAGGGCAGTCTGACGGCGAGGTGAAGGGCCGTCTGACGGCGAGGTGAAGGGCCGTCTGACGGCGAGGTGAAGGGCCGTCTGACGGCGAGGTGAAGGGCCGTCTGACGGCGAGGTGAAGGGCCGTCTGACGGCGAGGTGAAGGGCAATCTGACGGCGAGGTGAAGGGCCGTCTGACGGCGAGGTAAAGGGCCGTCTGACGGCGAGGTGAAGAGGTGAAAATATTGTAAATATAGCGTACACTTAAACTGATATTGATGTTTTTAGGTGTCTAAAATGTGTTTTTCTGCTGCTCCCGTCCTCAGCCGCTTCACCTCGCCGTCAGACAGCCGTTACATCGCTCTCTTCAAAGCCACCAGACTCCATTCACAGAAACAGTGATTTCTCCTCTCAGAACACGGAGTAAACATACAACCCCTCTAATAAACAGAAACATCATACTGACTTTATCCAGATATCATGTCAATATGGAGGAAGTGTAACTTATTAAAATAGGATCAAATATAAAAGAAGAAGAACTACAGATGTGTGTCGTGGTTCTCTCTGCAGAACGTTAACTAATAATTCATACGGAGTGATGGAGACCTGAATATGAGATTTAACATGATGCAGTGTTGTGTTTGTTTCCTTCTGCTGCTTCTCTGTATTTATATAAATATTAATAAATAATATTAAACAAAATGCTGGAAAACAAGAGAAGAAAAGAAACGTTGACGTGAATCTGAAATAAATCAACTGCAGAGAAACTGTAGAGTAAAGAAACGACAGAAGAGGAGAAGAGAAGTTCAGACGTCTCGTCAGTTGACGCAGATCAACCTGTCGGCGCTCAGCGCGGTCACGTGACCCTCTACTGGTCACCGCCTGACGCCCGGCTCCCATCAGAACAGCTGTACACCCGTTCATGGTCATTTATGTGTTCTGGCCCCTGCTGCAGTGTTTGAGCTGTGTGTGTGTGTGTGTGTGTGTGTGTGTGTGTGTGTGTGTGTGTGTGTGTGTGTGTGTGTGTGTGTGTGTGTGTGTGTGTGTGTGTGTGTATGGTGTGTATGGTGTGTGTGTGTGTGTGTGTGTGTGTGTGTATGGTGTGTGTGTGTGTGTGTGTGTGTGTATGGTGTGTGTGTGTGTGTGTATGGTGTGTGTGTGTGTGTGTGTGTGTGAGGCTTCCTGTCTTCACACTGTCCCAGATCTGTAACGCTAACTCAAAACTAGCGCTGCTAACACGCTGTGACATCACACACCACACCTCCTCTACTCCGGAGTGAGGCCGAGCCTGCAGCATTAACACACACACACATGCACGCACACATACACACACACACACACATTAAAGGAACATTTTCCATCATCAGTTTTTAACCTACAGAAAGAAATCAGTCAACTCTATGTTTCAGTTAAAGATACGCCGTCATCTCGGTGTGTGTGTGTGTGTGTGTGCGTGCGTGCGTGCGTGCGTGCGTGCGTGCGTGTTAATGCTGCAGGCTGTTGTCTTCACACACACAGCTGTGAAAGGTCATGTAGTCAGTAAATTAACATATTCGGAGGCTGTGAACTTCCCGTACAGAATGAATCAAGAAGGTTAATGTCACCTTATACCGTCCAATAGTGACACGCTGCGTCCAAACGCGTACAAACGTAAAAAACAAGATAACGACGGCTGAACGTTTTTTTGTCCGTCACCATCTTGTTTTTTTGCAACCAGAAGTGACACTAGAGGGCGGAGCTAAGACCCTAGAGGGCGGAGCTAAGACCCTAGAGGGCGGAGCTAAGACACTAGAGGGCGGAGCTAAGACACTAGAGGGCGGAGCTAAGACACTAGAGGGGAGCTAAGCCAGTTCTCTTATTTAATCATCCCTCGCTCTTCAATCCTGGACCAGGAACTCCACCTGGGCTTCGTTTCCCAAAAAGCACCTCCAAAGCGTTTAGAATAAGGCCGTCAGAGTTAACGTGATAATAACGTATTAATGACACTGGTGATCTTTAGGTTGTAGCGGCTCAGTTTTAAAGCTGGAGTGAAGATACCAGTAAAACCAAGATGGAGACGGATAAAAACCAACCGCTAGATATCACCAAATCCTCCACACTGGACCTTTAAGTATGTTACGTAAGTTGAAAGAAGTCCACTCTGACCTCCTCCTGCTAACGGCCACTAGAGGTCGCCACCTAACGCTAAATGAGCTCCGTTGTCGGTCTGCTCCTGATGCTGAATAAAGAAACTCACTACAGGAATGCACCGGCGTTTCTGTTTCTCTGGTGTAGCGTGACGTGACGCCGGCTGCATGAACGTTGATCTAACGTTGTTCTTGTCTTCTGTCTCTTCACAGCTCCTGTTAACCCACATCTCAGTAAGTACCCTGAACCTCTCATGTGATCAGCTGTGATTCATGTCTTTAAAAAGTCTTCTGTTAAATGTGATATCAGCGTTATTTGTGTGTTCAGGGGAGTTCCAGTGTGGCTTCGAGGACGAGGCGCTGTGTTTGTTCTCTCAGGACAAAACGGACACGTTCGACTGGACGCGTCACAGCGCCGCCACGCGAGACACCAAATACACCCCGAACACGGGACCGAGCTCCGACCACGCCGGCTCCAAGCAGGGTACGTTTCCAACCTCCGTCCTGCTTCTAAGGCCAAATTCATTTGTGCGTTTACTGCAGCAATAACTTCACGTCCCCAAACGTACCACAGGTTAACAATTAGGTCTTTCAATCCATTCAAAATGTAACATTTCATTCAGTATTACATGTTAAAACTTGTTGGTTTTAAGTTTCACTTTCACTTTTACACCATAGTAGGTGTAGTAGGCCCCTACTGACCCACACCGATGAGGCTGATAGTGACTGATAACGCCTATTTAATGATCTGATAACAGTTGAGTCAGGTGGTTAAACCTACAGTGAGAAGCTGTTTCACTGATATAAATATATATATATATGACATATATATATATATATATTAGTGTTTTTAAAGCCAGCGTCTCCAGTAGGAACCGGTGGGCTCGGAGCTGAAGGGTTTTCCTGTTTCAGTCAGACCGGCGGTCTCACTTCCTGATGCCAGGTGTCGACAGCCAATCACATTCGATTATTTAGCCTCTTCCTGCCCGGCGGCGTCGTGCGGCCTCGGAGACGATGGGTTGTGACTCACATTCTGCTGTGTGGCTGTTTTACACAGCGGGGACGCCGGGCGCCACAGTCATGGTGTTTACATTAATCTGAACAGCCAGGCTGATTTATATTTAATAATTCTGAACAACATTTTCCACCAGAACAGAAACTAGAACAACAACATGCTGACGTACCGGACGTCGAAGAGGCCGCAGCAACACGGTCAACACGGACGGGTCTGGATGACCCATCAGATCCGTTGTTGTCAATGTTGGCGCGCTCAAACACAAGAGCAACGCCGTCGCAACGCGTTCCTTGAAGCGCGTCATGTGACGAGAAACAACCAATCACAGCCGGCAGATATCTTTGGTAACACTTCATTTTACAGCTCCGCAACTTTCATGGTAATCAGGTGATAATTAGCCAAAAATCTGTTTGAAATTTCTTTGGAATTACTGCCAAATTACCTCAATATTTACCTCAATATATACCTCAATATTTACCTCAATATATACCTCAATATATACCTCAATATATACCTCAATATTTACCTCAATATATACCTCAATATATACCTCAATATATACCTCAATATTTACCTCAATATTTACCTCAATATATACCTCAATATATACCTCAATATTTACCTCAATATATACCTCAATATATACCTCAATATATACCTCAATATTTACCTCAATATATACCTCAATATATACCTCAATATTTACCTCAATATATACCTCAATATATACCTCAATATTTACCTCAATATATACCTCAATATATACCTCAATATTTACCTCAATATATACCTCAATATTTACCTCAATATATACCTCAATATATACCTCAATATATACCTCAATATTTACCTCAATATATACCTCAATATTTACCTCAATATATACCTCAATATATACCTCAATATTTACCTCAATATATACCTCAATATTTACCTCAATATATACCTCAATATATACCTCAATATTTACCTCAATATTTACCTCAATATATACCTCAATATTTACCTCAATATATACCTCAATATATACCTCAATATATACCTCAATATTTACCTCAATATATACCTCAATATATACCTCAATATTTACCTCAATATATACCTCAATATATACCTCAATATTTACCTCAATATATACCTCAATATTTACCTCAATATATACCTCAATATTTACCTCAATATATACCTCAATATATACCTCAATATATACCTCAATATTTACCTCAATATATACCTCAATATTTACCTCAATATATACCTCAATATTTACCTCAATATATACCTCAATATTTACCTCAATATTTACCTCAATATATACCTCAATATATACCTCAATATATACCTCAATATATACCTCAATATTTACCTCAATATTTACCTCAATATATACCTCAATATATACCTCAATATATACCTCAATATATACCTCAATATTTACCTCAATATATACCTCAATATATACCTCAATATTTACCTCAATATATACCTCAATATTTACCTCAATATATACCTCAATATATACCTCAATATTTACCTCAATATATACCTCAATATTTACCTCAATATATACCTCAATATATACCTCAATATATACCTCAGCATTTACCTCAATATATACCTCAATATATACCTCAACATTTACCTCAATATATACCTCAATATATACCTCAATATATACCTCAATATTTTATTCAATATATACCTCAGCATTTACCTCAATATATACCTCAATATATACCTCAACATTTACCTCAATATATACCTCAATATATACCTCAATATATACCTCAATATTTTATTCAATATATACCTCAATATATACCTCAGCATTTACCTCAATATATACCTCAATATATACCTCAACATTTACCTCAATATATACCTCAATATATACCTCAATATATACCTCAATATTTACCTCAATATATACCTCAATATTTACCTCAATATATACCTCAATATATACCTCAATATATACCTCAATATTTACCTCAATATATACCTCAATATATACCTCAATATTTACCTCAATATATACCTCAATATTTACCTCAATATTTACCTCAATATATACCTCAATATATACCTCAATATTTACCTCAATATATACCTCAATATATACCTCAATATTTACCTCAATATATACCTCAACATTTACCTCAATATATACCTCAATATTTACCTCAATATATACCTCAATATTTACCTCAATATTTACCTCAATATATACCTCAATATATACCTCAATATTGACCTCAATATATACCTCAATATTTACCTCAATATATACCTCAATATATACCTCAATATATACCTCAACATTTACCTCAATATATACCTCAACATTTACCTCAATATATACCTCAATATATACCTCAACATTTACCTCAATATATACCTCAATATATACCTCAACATATACCTCAATATTTACCTCAATATATACCTCAACATTTACCTCAATATATACCTCAATATATACCTCAACATTTACCTCAACATATACCTCAATATATACCTCAACATTTACCTCAATATATACCTCAATATATACCTCAACATTTACCTCAACATATACCTCAATATATACCTCAACATTTACCTCAATATATACCTCAATATATACCTCAATATATACCTCAATATTGACCTTAATATATACCTCAACATTTACCTCAACATATACCTCAATATATACGTCAATATTTACCTCAATATATACCTCAATATATACCTCAACATTTACCTCAATATATACCTCAATATATACCTCCATATTTTATTCAATATATACCTCAATATATACCTCAATATATACCTCAACATTTACCTCAATATATACCTCAATATATACCTCAATATATACCTCAACATTTACCTCAATATATACCTCAATATTTACCTCAATATATACCTCCATATTTTATTCAATATATACCTCAATATATGCATGACACTCCGCACCATGACACTCCGCACCATGACACACCATGACACTCCGCACACTGACACGCCGCACCATGACACTCCGCACCATGACACGCCATGACACGCCATGACACTCCGCACCATGACACGCCGAACCATGACACGCCATGACACGCCATGACACTCCGCACCATGACACGCCATGACACTCCGCACCATGACACACCATGACACTCCGCACACTGACACGCCGCACCATGACACTCCGCACCATGACACGCCATGACACGCCATGACACTCCTCCGCACCATGACACTCCGCACCATGACACGCCGAACCATGACACTCCGCACCATGACACGCTGCACCATGACACGCCGCACCATGACACACCATGACACTCTGCACACTGACACGCCGCACCATGACACGCCATGACACTCCGCACCATGACACTCCGCACCATGACACACCATGACACTCCGCACACTGACACGCCGCACCATGACACTCCGCACCATGACACGCCATGACACGCCATGACACTCCGCACCATGACACGCCGAACCATGACACGCCATGACACGCCATGACACTCCGCACCATGACACGCCATGACACTCCGCACCATGACACACCATGACACTCCGCACACTGACACGCCGCACCATGACACTCCGCACCATGACACGCCATGACACGCCATGACACTCCTCCGCACCATGACACTCCGCACCATGACACGCCGAACCATGACACTCCGCACCATGACACGCTGCACCATGACACGCCGCACCATGACACACCATGACACTCTGCACACTGACACGCCGCACCATGACACGCCGAACCATGACACGCCATGACATGCTGCACCATGACACTCCGCACCATGACACGCTGCACCATGACACTCCGCACCATGACACGCTGCACCATGACACGCCGCACCATGACACACCATGACACTCCGCACACTGACACGCCGCACCATGACACGCCGAACCATGACACGCCATGACACGCTGCACCATGACACTCCGCACCATGACACTCCGCACCATGACACGCCGAACCATGACACGCTGCACCATGACACGCCGCACCATGACACACCATGACACTCCGCACCATGACACGCCGCACACTGACACGCCGCACCATGACACGCCGAACCATGACACGCCATGACACGCCGCACCATGACACACCATGACACACCATGACACTCCGCACCATGACACTCCGCACCATGACACTCCGCACACTGACACGCCGCACCATGACACGCCGAACCATGACACACCATGACACGCCGCACCATGACACACCATGACACTCCGCACACTGACACGCCGCACCATGACACGCCGAACCATGACATGCCATGACACGCCGCACCATGACACACCATGACACTCCGAACACTGACACTCCGCACCATGACACGCTGCACCATGACACTCCGCACCATGACACTCCGCACCATGACACACCATGACACTCCGCACACTGACACGCCGCACCATGACACGCCGAACCATGACACGCCATGACACGCCGCACACTGACACTCCGCACCATGACACGCTGCACCATGACACGCTGCACCATGACACTCCGCACCATGACACTCCGCACCATGACACGCTGCACCATGACACTCCGCACCATGACACTCCGCACCATGACACTCCGCACCATGACACACCATGACACTCCGCACACTGACACGCCGCACCATGACACTCCGCACCATGACACGCTGCACCATGACACGCCGCACCATGACACACCATGACACTCCGCACCATGACACACCATGACACTCCGCACCATGACACTCCGCACACTGACACGCCGCACCATGACACTCCGCACCATGACACGCTGCACCATGACACTCCGCACCATGACACACCATGACACGCCGCACCATGACACGCCATGACACTCCGCACCATGACACTCCGCACCATGACACACCATGACACTCCGCACACTGACACGCCGCACCATGACACTCCGCACCATGACACGCCATGACACGCCATGACACTCCGCACCATGACACGCCGAACCATGACACGCCATGACACGCCATGACACTCCGCACCATGACACGCCATGACACTCCGCACCATGACACACCATGACACTCCGCACACTGACACGCCGCACCATGACACTCCGCACCATGACACGCCATGACACGCCATGACACTCCTCCGCACCATGACACTCCGCACCATGACACGCCGAACCATGACACTCCGCACCATGACACGCTGCACCATGACACGCCGCACCATGACACACCATGACACTCTGCACACTGACACGCCGCACCATGACACGCCGAACCATGACACGCCATGACATGCTGCACCATGACACTCCGCACCATGACACGCTGCACCATGACACTCCGCACCATGACACGCTGCACCATGACACGCCGCACCATGACACACCATGACACTCCGCACACTGACACGCCGCACCATGACACGCCGAACCATGACACGCCATGACACGCTGCACCATGACACTCCGCACCATGACACTCCGCACCATGACACGCCGAACCATGACACGCTGCACCATGACACGCCGCACCATGACACACCATGACACTCCGCACCATGACACGCCGCACACTGACACGCCGCACCATGACACGCCGAACCATGACACGCCATGACACGCCGCACCATGACACACCATGACACACCATGACACTCCGCACCATGACACTCCGCACCATGACACTCCGCACACTGACACGCCGCACCATGACACGCCGAACCATGACACACCATGACACGCCGCACCATGACACACCATGACACTCCGCACACTGACACGCCGCACCATGACACGCCGAACCATGACATGCCATGACACGCCGCACCATGACACACCATGACACTCCGAACACTGACACTCCGCACCATGACACGCTGCACCATGACACTCCGCACCATGACACTCCGCACCATGACACACCATGACACTCCGCACACTGACACGCCGCACCATGACACGCCGAACCATGACACGCCATGACACGCCGCACACTGACACTCCGCACCATGACACGCTGCACCATGACACGCTGCACCATGACACTCCGCACCATGACACTCCGCACCATGACACGCTGCACCATGACACTCCGCACCATGACACTCCGCACCATGACACTCTGCACCATGACACGCCGCACCATGACACACCATGACACTCCGCACCATGACACGCTGCACCATGACACTCCGCACCATGACACTCCGCACCATGACACGCTGCACCATGACACGCCGCACCATGACACACCATGACACTCCGCACCATGACACACCATGACACTCCGCACCATGACACTCCGCACCATGACACACCATGACACGCCGCACCATGACACACCATGACACGTGTCATAGATTCCAGACTATAAACTTGATGAACTTCCTCTCTGTTTAGATCCCAAACTGTAGAAACCATCTCTGTGTTCCTCGTCCTCCGACGGTTTCTTCTTCTTCTATCACTGTTGAACATCGGTTATAAAACATGGCGTCTCCAGAACGAAGCCCTCGCTCTGTGTTTCTGCCATTAAGAAGCCGAGGTTTAGTCTGAACGTTTCCGACAGCTGGAATAATCCCAGCTGTCAGACTGAAGCTGGTGGAAACATCTGGACGTGACAGCTGGCTGTTCCGTCCCGACTCTTTAGAAGCAAAGACGTAAATGAACAAACTAAACTGTCTTTCCTGAGAACTATTTTTTGCTGCGGGACAGATGCTAAAGTTATTTCGATCTAACTGGAGACGTATTGGACAGTTTGACAGGTCGACTTATTATTACGCCTCCTTACAGATCCAGAGTCAGCGTTGACAGTACAAAGATGATTCAGTCGGACGTTCTCCTCGCCGTAATCAGGCTGACAGTCGGTTTGTATTTGTGACACGCTGCTTCTTTCTGATAACGTCCCTCCGTCTGTAGCGGAAGGAGACCCGCCAGACTCCACTGGAACATGTGGCGATTTAACGGAGTGTGTTCAAGTGATGAAATGTCTCCTCTGACAGCCACGGGGACGTCTTTCTTTCTCCGTCTCTGACATCTTTAGTTCAGTCTCCGTCTTTATGTATTTAGTAGAGCTGTCAAAGTCAACGCCATAATAATAACGCGTTAACGCAAATTACTTTTAATGACGTTCATTTCTTCAACGTATTAACGCAACTTGTGATTTTTAGGTTGTAGCGGTCTCAGTTTCACGTTTGACATCGGTACCAGCCATGGACATGGTACCGGCCATGGACATGGTACCGGCCATGGACATGGTACCGGCCATGGACATGGTACCGGCCATGGACATCGGTACCAGCCAGGTCAGACTAGCTGGTCAAGAAGGAGGTTAAATAACGCTCCAAACGTACGCTAAATGTTGGAGAGGACAAACTGTCATGTCCATGTCCAAAGGGGTCCCTTGACCTCTGACCTCCAGATCAGTGAATGTAAATGGGTTCTATGGGTACCCACGAGTCTCCCCTTTACAGACATGCCCACTTTATGATCATCACATGCAGTTTGGGGCAAGTCATAGTCAAGTCAGCACACTGACACACTGACAGCTGTTGTTGCCTGTTGGGCTGCAGTTTGACATGTTATGATTGGAGCATATTGTTTTATGCTAAATGCAGTACCTGTGAGGGTTTCTGGATCAATATCTGTCATTGATCTGTGTTGTTCATTGATTTACAATAATAAATTTATACATATATTTACATAAAGCAGCATATTTATCCACTCCCATGTTGAGAAGAGTATTAAATACTTTTATTTATTTAAAATGTATTTTATGAATGTCCCTTTAAGGTTCATTTAGAACAGATCACCATCGCCCTGCACAGATGAACTCAGGAGGCCTCAGCAACAGTCCTGCAGAGAGCAGCAGCAGCAACCAGATCCACCTCCGGCTCATCCGGCACTAAAACAATCCTCACAAATTAAAGTGAACACGAGAGTAGAAAACACTCAGCACGCAGGCTTCCTGTCTGACAGAGGATTTAAAACGCTTCACCCCGAGGCTTACCCTAATGCTGCTGCAGAGGAAGAGGAGGAACAGGAAGAAGAAGAAGAAGAAGAAGAAGAAGAAGAAGCTGTTGCTAAGAGCAGCTGGAGGCCTGTGATTGGCTGACATCATGGAATCAAAGAAAGAAAAATGTCATTATGAATTAAAACAAATGAAATCAAAGTGCTATAAGATGAGATGATGTTCCATAGCAGGTTTCTGGACCAGTTCTCCAAGGTGTTGTAATAATGTATTAGTGTATTAACCCCTGAGCTGTGATGGTCTCTCAGGTTTCTACATGTACATCGAGACGTCGAGGCCGAGGCAGGAGGGAGACAAGGCCCGGCTGCTGTCCCCAACCTTCAACATGAACTCCAAGACCTCCTCCTCCTCCTCCTCCTCCTCGTCCTCCTCCGTCACCAACAACCCCACCTACTGCTTCTCCTTCTACTACCACATGTACGGGAAACACATCGGTGAGTCTGCGGCAGCGTCTCCGGTACACAATATAATACACAGTATTCATTAGAACACACACAACTGACCCGGTTGGCTTGTCTCTGCAGGAGCTCTGAACGTCTTTCTGCGTCAGAAAGGTACGACGGTGACCGACACCTCGGTCTGGAGTCTGACCGGTAACCAAGGAGACCGCTGGCGGCAAGCCAAGGTCAACATCCACCCGACCGCAGCCTTCCAGGTACAAACCACACCCGCTTTATTCCAGCCAGGTTTGTTGGTCGTCTCCATCTCGGTTTGTTGGTCGTCTCCATCTCGGTTTTTTGGTCGTCTCCATCTGGGTTTGTTGGTCGTCTCCATCTTGGTTTGTTGGTCGTCTCCATCTCGGTTTGTTGGTCGTCTCCATCTCGGTTTGTTGGCCGTCTCCATCTGGGTTTGTTGGTCGTCTCCATCTGGGTTTGTTGGTCGTCTCCATCTGGGTTTGTTGGTCGTCTCCATCTGGGTTTGTTGGTCGTCTCCATCTCGGTTTGTTGGCCGTCTCCATCTCGGTTTGTTGGTCGTCTCCATCTCGGTTTGTTGGTCGTCTCCATCTCGGTTTGTTGGCCGTCTCCATCTGGGTTTGTTGGTCGTCTCCATCTGGGTTTGTTGGTCGTCTCCATCTCGGTTTGTTGGCCGTCTCCATCTCGGTTTGTTGGTCGTCTCCATCTCGGTTTTTTGGTCGTCTCCATCTGGGTTTGTTGGTCGTCTCCATCTCGGTTTTTTGGTCGTCTCCATCTGGGTTTGTTGGTCGTCTCCATCTCGGTTTGTTGGTCGTCTCCATCTCGGTTTGTTGGCCGTCTCCATCTCGGTTTGTTGGTCGTCTCCATCTGGGTTTGTTGGTCGTCTCCATCTCGGTTTGTTGGTCGTCTCCATCTGGGTTTGTTGGTCGTCTCCATCTCGGTTTGTTGGTCGTCTCCATCTGGGTTTGTTGGTCGTCTCCATCTCGGTTTGTTGGCCGTCTCCATCTCGGTTTGTTGGTCGTCTCCATCTGGGTTTGTTGGTCGTCTCCATCTCGGTTTGTTGGCCGTCTCCATCTCGGTTTGTTGGTCGTCTCCATCTCGGTTTGTTGGTCGTCTCCATCTCGGTTTGTTGGCCGTCTCCATCTCGGTTTGTTGGTCGTCTCCATCTGGGTTTGTTGGTCGTC